>NC_143018.1:148515245-148668459 GCF_055824585.1 Amblyomma mixtum
CGTTGAACGCCGCAGTGCTGTGCCGAGCGCAAGACCAAGCCTTAAAGCCGGCGTCCGTAAACGCGGCCGGCGTTCACGCCGGAAAACCAGCAGTCACCCGCCCCGCGCGCGGTGGGCCGCAGTCGGCGACTGCTCACGAAGTGGAAACCGCCTGTTATTCCCAAGCCTGCTCCAGACGACTACGTCGTCGTCATCAAGTCCCGGACCCGCGTCTCGTTGTACGAGACTTTCCAGGAGACCGGCTACGGCCGGGCGTTCACGGCTCTCCTGGGCACGCAACCCGCAACAGACCTTACCATAATAACGGTAAGAGAACAAAACCTCATTATTGTTCAGACTGCGAAACCTGAGCTAGCCGACCGTATCATCGGCGAATTTGAACTTAATGAACCCGACGGGAGGGTCCCCCTTGTGGGGCACCTGCGCCAAGACGGCAAGGACGTCTGCTACGGCGTCATTACCGTCCGTAACTCTGAAACTACGGACTCGCTCCGTACTAGGCTCCAATGGCGCTACGGCACCATCGTCGAAGTGCGAAAATTTGGGACATCCAACAAAGCGAGACTGACTTTCGCCGGAACAGAGAAGCCACGTTTCGTGCACTACGACTCAGAGCTTGTACAAGTTAGGCCTTACCAGCAAACCATTCTCGCCTGCCGACATTGCGGTGTGGTCGGCCACCGCGTGGACGCCTGCCCCGGCCAGAGGCTGGACCGGTGTGGCCTGTGCGGACAGCAGGCTCTACTCGTTGAGGGGGTGCGGGCCCCTCACCAGTGCAACCCAAAGTGTTCAGTGTGCGGCGGGGCCCATGCCACGGGGGGCCCTGCGTGTACGGCTAAATATCGCGCTATCCAGCCCCCGCATGCCGAGCGCGGGCGTAAATCGAAGCGGAACCGACGCAAGCGTGGCAAGCGTCGCCCGGACAAGCTGAAGGCCAAGGCTGCCGACCAAGCCATGGAACAGCCTGTGAATTCCTCTACCGGGAGCCAGGGGAAACCTCCAGCTGCGCCACCGCCGCCTCAAGCCTGTGCAGCGAAGCCCCTCGGACCTCCCCACAACGGCGGCTCCAAGACGTGGGCAAACGTTGTCAAGCAACACTCCCAGGTGAGCGGCGCGGGCAGGGCAGCTTCTCCCTTCCCTCCCCCTTCCCAATCCCAACCACGGCCAATCTCTGTCGAACAAAAAGAAATATCTGCTCTCCGCGAGCGGGTTGCAAATTTTCAAAAGCGCCTCGCAATAGCGGAGGCCCGCCAAAATTCCCCCAACCACACCTCTGCCTCACCCGCAGCAGAGGCAATGGAAAGCGACGCAACCCCTTCAGGACAGGCTGCGCATGCCCTCACGGCACTCGAGGCGAGAGTGAGCGCGCTCGAAACTCAAGTTAACAACAGAATATCCGCATTGGAAACGCAAATCAATGCCACACTTACGGTGGCACTCAACAAAATTAGCCACCTTGCGGCATCTATCCCAAACCTCATAACCGCTCAGTTCGCTCAACTCACCCGCGCTCCCAAGCGCGCTGGCCCGCTCAAAACCTTCGCAGGCCGGCAGCTCAAACCGTCTAGGCGTCGAATCGCCGGAGAAGAAGAGGTCCCCTGTGCCATCCCGAGTATAGAGAACGCTCCTCTCTTTGGAGCCACTGGCTCTCAAGCCTCCTCTCTCCAAACTCACAACTCTACCCTTGATCATGGCGGGCGCCCCTAGAAATAGGAACCATCCGCGAAGCAATTCGATCCCTATTCAAATTGTACAGTGGAACTGTCGCAGATTCAAGGCACGCACAAAGCGAGCCGATCTACGCCTTTTCCTTACAACTTTCCCAGAATTACCTGCTATGGTGGCCCTTCCGGAGCCAGGAAATGGCGCCACCCTTGCCAGTTACACGGTGTACCAGCAGGATGCGCAGAGCTGCCTCTGCGTACATAAAAATTACACGGCCTCCCAGGTTGACCTGGATCTTAGCGCTAATTTCTCCTATGTAATGGTCACGATCCTTCCGCTACGCAAACAGGACCCCCCATTGCACATACTCAACATTTACTGTCCCCCAAAGCTACCAAATGTTACATTCGCAGATATCTTCAGCCGGGCTTTGAAGGTCGCGAATCGGGATCCCCTCATAATCGTTGGGGACTTTAATGCTCCCAGCACCTTATGGGGGTACACACGTGAAGAGAAACGCGGACGCAAGTTGGCGGAGCTTGTTTCCACACTGGGCCTTACTCTTCACACGGATCCCGCGCAACCCACACGTATAGGTAACTCCGTTACTCGCGATACGTGTCCGGACCTCAGATTTACGAAAAATATTCGCTATGCAGATTGGAGGAACACCGAGGAATCCCTCGGTAGCGACTACTGCATAATTACCACTACAATCCATACCAAGCCACTTACAAGACCACAGGCCAATGCAAAACTACCCGACTGGACCAAATTTAGGAGCAGCTACACCAATCCTCAATCGATAATGGACCAAGGATACTCAACGTGGTCCCAACACCTAGTATCCCACTTGAAATCAGTCGAGGAAAATGTTCAACTCTCAGAGGCGAGCCCGGCGGTGGATAACCACCTCCTCCACCTCTGGGAGGCACGACACAGCCTAGTCCAAATCAAATCAAATCAAATCAAATCAAATCTTTATTTCAGCACCGCAAATATGCTGAGGGTCGTGGACAAAAAGCCTCTTTATGGGCTTGACTAGGCCCACGGCCCTTTTCTACATGGCAGCATGGCATACAGCAAGAGAAAATTGTTCTAAGTTAATTGTACATAGCTCTCAGAAAAAAAGAGAAAAAAGATAAAAAAAAGAAAAAAGAAAGAAAAGGAAACACAAATGGAAGTTCACAGAAGGTAAGCGACTTGGTACAGTTGTTAGGAATATAAATACAGGCATGTATGAAACAAATCTACTATGAAGGCAGTTCTTAATAGCACAGAAATATTGCATGAAATGTCAACAAGAGAATGACTGCAATAAAAAACTAAACAATGACTAAAGAAATATAAAATTCGTAACAAAAAGAAAACCGAAAAAAAGAAACTTCTACCTACATTTGTTTAAAGGGTCAGTCTACTGAATTTTATTGACCATATTTTCTTTGCGGCAACCGATAGCTCTTTACTCAAATTACCGTTTAGCCAGCTGTGGTTCCAAGGAGTGCGGTAGAACATTTTAAAATAGAATTTATTAATGTGGGAACACATCTGTATGAGATGGTAGTCTCATCTGGCAACCATCTGGATTTCCGCCGCGCGGCGACAAACATGGCGGCGCCCGTCGAAGCCGGACCTCTCGCTTCGGACTGAATTCTCGTTGTTGCTTCCTTTTTCAGTGCGTTCACTGACCATAAATGTGGCGCCTGTCTTTCGCTTCGTCTCATCTCGCCTATAAGAAAACATATGAGATAAATTTGCTCTATTTTAATAATTAGAGTGACGATTCTGCCGCTCCTAGGCTTAAGTGGAGAGTCGGTTTGTTTACAGCAATGGTTCCCGTCCTGACGACCAGATGGCGCCACTATAGGCTGAGTTTATTTTTGCGTCTCTGCTAGCATACGCTGAACTAAAAGTGGGAATGTGCCTGCGTTTTGCGTACGTGTAACTATAAATATTCATGTGATTTACAGAAAAAGTGAGCGGTACGCCTTCTACAGTTTACTAGAACAAAACGTGCATTTCTCTGACATTGGGGCATACAAATCGTACGTAGTATATTCACTTATGCTTCTACAAAAAAAGACTACCACTTTCTTGAACAAAATGAACGTTTGGGGTCGCCACCATGCATTTTTACGCGACTTTTAACGCCGAAATAAAATATAAATTCCCGCCTAAACCGGGCGCAGATCCCTCGTTATTGATGTTATAGGGTGCCAACTACCAGAATATGCCATTATTTATATACTCATCTCGGTGAGTAGACTGACCCTTTAAGTATGAGGGAAGGAGATGACGCAACATTTGAAGTCCATAATTTGTTCGTGAGTATGGAATTTCCCAGGTTTCAGCTTGTCGTGTAGTACGAATACTAGTTTTTAGCTTTAGGTTTGCAATCTTAACTAATGCGGTATTATTCTTTTTTATGCCAGCTTCATAGCGCCTGAACAAGTTAGCATCGTACATGTCCGGGATAGGAAGTAAGTTTAATTCAGTAAAAAGTGGTTGTGTGTGACTGTCAAATGGAGTGTTCATGATGGCGCGAATTGCTTTCTTTTGAGGAATGTAGATTTTATTTTTATTTGAAACAGTAGTAGTGCCCCATACCAGGTGACAGTAGTTTAGACTTGATAGAAATAATGAATTATATATTAGAAGTTTAATGCATTTTGGTAAATATGATCGTAATTTTAAAAGAATACCAGACACGCGAGAGACCTTTGTAGCAACTGTAGCAACTTTGTAGCAACTTTGTAGCAACTTTGTAGCAACTTTGTAGCAACTTTGTAGAATTCTGAGTTTCCGATTGTGTTTTTGACGACGCCGCTGGCGTCGTCAAAAACACAATCGGAAACTCAAAATTCGCATCGCGGATATCACCCAACAGACGGCACAATACGCGGCCCACCTTTCCGACTCCAATTGGGTGCACCGATGCAACACTGCAGCTCGGCAAATGTCGAGTCGGAGTACGTGGCGCCTCTTCCGCGCCCTTATTGATCCGGCACAAACCAGTACTGAGACACAAAAACAGCTTCAAAGGGCTATACATAACTTCACTGGAGACACGGCCAAACTGGCCGATGCGCTCCGCGACAAATATTTGAGTATACACCAGGATCCCCGTGGTCAGGCGTACTCGTATGCAGGTACCGAGAACGCGGATTTGGATCAACCGTTCCAGCTCCATAACCTAAAAGCGGCCCTGGCTAAAATGAAGCGAGGTACAGCACCAGGCCGGGACAAGGTGACGGTAAAGCTTATTGCCAACCTCCCAGATCGCGCCTACGAAACTCTCCTCGATTACTTCAACACTATCTGGATTGGAGGCACACCACTTCCCATAGATTGGAAAACGGCACTAGTAACTTTCATTCCCAAGCCAGGTAAAGCTATTAACACCGACAACCTCCGGCCCATCTCCCTCACTTCGTGTGTGGGGAAGCTGATGGAGACTATGGTCCGCGACAGATTGTCGGCTTTCCTAGAACAGCAAAACATTTTCGCAGACACCATGTACGGTTTCCGCCCACACCGGTCCGCACAAGATGTCCTGTTGCAACTTCAGAAGGAGATTCTCGACCCCGTCGAGCAGCCCAGCAATGATAAAGTAGTCGTCGCACTTGACCTGCGGGGGGCTTTCGACAATGTGACCCACGAGATCATCCTATCCCACTTGTCGCAAACAGACTGTGGGCGCAATACTTTCAATTATATCAAACAATTCCTTACAGATCGCCAATCCTATATCAATCAATCAGCCTTTTATTTTCTCTATATTAGAGAAGGAGACAGGACTAAAAGCTCGAAAGCTTGACAGAGGTCCTGCCCCCTTATTTCACGCTGGCATTGCAACAGACAAGCGGCAATAAATTCTGCGCTATACATTATAGCACAAAAGAAAATAACACACCTTGAAAAAAAAGCAAAAAGTACCAACATAAAAATACATGCAGCGTCATGACACAAACTTGTTCAGAAAAAATTTCTTAATAACGATATTTGAATGCTGGAAAGGGTCAAACATTTCTTTGTTTAAGTTATTTAATAGCACTGGCAGCGTATACGAGATAGATTGTTGTGAGTAATATGCTCTAGGTGTAGGAACTAGCCACATTTCTTTATTTCTGGTTTGTGGAATATGGGTGTTTTTTGCAAGTTCTGCCAAATTGCCAACATAATTTTCATTGCTCCGCGAAGCACTTTTGAAACTCATTAAAAGTCTGTGTTCATGTAAAGCTAAGACTGGCAGGATTTCATATTTTAAAAAGAGGTCACTCGTAGGGAAACAATACGGAACACCAGCAATGCATCTCACAGCTCTTTTTTGGAGAAGATGTAACTTGGTCATGTTCGTGATACCAGTGGTACCCCAAACGATAATGCAGTATTGTAAGAGAGATAGAATTAAGGAGTTATACAGCAACAGCCTAATTTTGACAGGAAGAATGGTGCGCAGGCGCGACAAAACTCCGACAGTTGAAGATATTTTGGATCTGATATAATCCACATGATCATTCCAAGTCAAGTGTTTTGAAAACACGACACCAAGGATTTTGACAGAATCCACTATCTCCACAGGATCATGGTTTAAACATACATTGAGTGGCCTAAACAATACCTTCCCTTTCGGCAAGTACAACACTATTTTAGTCTTTTTAGGATTAATCTTCAAAAAATTTGCTTGTGCCCATGTATTTAATGCATTAATTGTTCTACCTGCTTTTTCTTCAATATCATCTTCTGATTTCCCAGAAATGAACACTGAAGTTTCATCGGCGTAAGATACAAATGTACTATCAGGTTCACAATGCACAATATCATTTAGATAAATTAAAAATAAAAGCGGACCCAATATGCTTCCCTGGGGAACTCCTGTGCAGATATTCTGTACTGAGGACAAGGAGCTTTTAAAGTCTACATACTGTGTTCTATGGGAGAGGTATGATTCCATTAAGTCTAGTGCTTTTCCACGGATACCGTAGGTTTCCATTTTATGTAAGAGAATTTTGTGACTTAATAAATCAAACGCTTTTGTGAAATCTATGTAGATACCTGCAACTATTTCCTTATTTTGAAATTTATCTATTATTATTTCTTTTTGTGTAAGTAGCGCTGTTTCTGTGGATCGATTCTTTCGAAAACCGTGCTGAAAGTCAAGGAGGAGATCATGCTTGTTAAAAAATGACAGGACTCTGCCATGTAGTAACTTCTCTATACCTTTAGAGAATACCGGTAATATAGATATAGGGCGGTAATTTTGGATCAAAGATTTGTCGCCACTTTTAAAAACCGGTATCACTCGAGCAGTTTGGAGTTCTTTCGGAAATACAGCGGTAGATAATATTAAATTGTAAATGTGCGTAATGGCTGGGCATATAAGGTGAAGAACATGTTTAACGGGCGCTATTTGGAGGCCATTTGTGTCCACTGACTTGCTATTTTTAATTGTGCTTATACACGAGAAAACTTCTGCGCAGTTTGTCGGAGCAAAGAAAAGTGATGATGAACTGTTGCATCCTTTCAAGAATGCAGTGTAATCTTGACTGCTGCCCATTTGATTCTGAGAAGCTTGCTGGATAAAAAAGTTGTTAAAAGTATACTAAGCCAGTGTCACAAATACGCTTTCCCTCATGCTGAAAGTTATCAGGAAGATCAGGGTTAGATGGCCGTAATAAGGAATTTAATTTCCTCCACATAAGATCCGATCTTTGTTCAGTCGAGCTCCAAAATATATTTGTAAAATACGCTTCTCGAGCGATCTTCAGTTTTGATGTAAGATTATTTCTGTACTTCTTGAATTGGCTAAACAAATTTGCATCTTTAGTTTTTACAAACTGTGCGTACAACACAACTTATTTTTATGTTTTATCATTTGGAGCAACTCAGACGTTACCCAAGGTTTCCTAGCCCTAGATGGCGCGTTTACTTTTTTTAGTGGAAAGTGCGCGTCATATACAGTTTTAAATGATGTGATGAAATTGTAGTAAGCAGTATCGCTACTATCCGCCTCAAAAACATTATTCCAAGTCTGTTGGCTAATAGCATGACAAAAGGAATCAAGGTTTTTGTTAGTTATAGACTGTGTATAAATTATTCGCTTTTTCCTTTTATTAAAATGCACGGGCTTGTTAACTAGCATAAAGATTCCAAGGTGATCACTGATATCTGTGTAAACAACGTCTGCGGTTATTAAGTTAGTGTCAATATTTGTAATGAAGACATCTAATAAAGACGTACTTTCTAAAGTCACTCGTGTGGGCTTTGTTATTAAGCTAAAGAATCCATTCACTGCAATTAAAGAATGGAGTTCTTTTTGTGATTGTGAAGTTGAAAGCATATTTATGTTGATGTCACCACCTAAAACCATATCTATAGATTCCTCTGATGCATAGCTAAAGATATTTCCGAGTAATGCTAAGAAATGACTTATGGCGCCAGACGGTGGCCTGTACATGACACAAAAAAGTTGGTTTGAGCTTCGCAGAGTGAGCACTTCGTAATCAGCAGTTGTTGCCGTGTGTTCCTCGACCATTTCACACGATATTGTATCTTTAAGTAGAAGCGCGACGCCGCCTCCTCTTTTATCGTTTCGGTTTTGATAAAAGCACTGATATCCAGGACGGTGATACAAATTCGATGCTGAAGTGTACCATGTTTCAGTCAACATTATTGCTGTGAGTGGAACTTCGAGAGTATCCAGTAGAATAGTTAATTCATCTTCTTTGTTTATTAAGGATCTAATATTTAAGTGGAAAAAAGACAAAGCAGTAGTTTGAGGTTTAACCAAATGCGTAACCTCATGTGGCTCATAACCCATGTCACGAAACTAGTACTTAGGTTGGATGCCAGCAGTTACAACTACGCAATTTTGCGCAGATCATCCTGGTGGGTGATCGCAATGACATTTGACGTGTCAGTTTTGCGCACATATATTTTGCCATTCCGAGTCCATGCATACTTCCACTTCAGTTCTTTCTTTTTAGCATTTGCTGCACCAAACAGTTTTTTCATTGAAGGACTCAAGTGCTCATTGATGAAGATTTGTGTCTTCGGTTCAAGTTCAATGTCCTCTGACGTTATCCTCTGCTTTCGAGCTTTCTCAAGGAAGGCATCACGAACGGATCTGCGGGCAAATTGCAACACTATGTTTGGAGCATCTGCATTTCCCGCAGTTCGAACGCGGTGGCAAACCTCAAGGTCTCCCCTTTCAAGTGGAAACTCAACCGCTCTAGCTATCCTATCGGCAATCTCTGTGATGTCTTCATTCTGCTTCATTGGTACACCCTTCAATTCAACGTTGTGACATCGCGTGTGTTGCTCGTTTTGTAAAAGTCTTACTTCATGAGCTTTCAGCTCCGCTCGTAAAGCGTCGCGTTCCTCCTGTAGTTCGTTTACGGATGCCTTCAGTTCCTCATTCTCTGTCTCAACGCGGTTCACAGACGTTTTCATTTCTTCGTAGTTGTCATTTATAAATGCTAGGCTAGCTTTTATCTCGCGTATGTCCTTTCTTAAGTCCCGTTCGAGACTTTCGCGTAGTTCACGGAACTCTTGTTTAAGTTCTCGTTTCAGCTCATCAAATAGTTTAATAAGTTCTTTCGACATTGCCACTTATGAAGAAGAAAGAAAAAAAACATGCAGTTTGAAATCGCGCTACAGCAAGAACAGCCCCAGTGAAAACAAGCGCAATCAACAGATCACAGTGTGTAGCAGCAGCAGTCACAGCGAAAGTGAAATCAATGCCACTAGTAGTGAAACATTTCACTAACCTGTGAAAGTATACGTAGGCGCTTAGAAAAACAGTGCGATCGCCGTGACTGCTGCTGCCAAGTGAGGCAGCGATGGGGTCTCCGTGGGCTTTTAAGTTCTTCAGCCAGGAATCCACGCAGGCGCAGTGCTCGCTGCCGACGAATGCTGGCGAAGCACGCTGCTACAGGTGGTGGTCGTCGTTTCCAGCGGCTGCCAAGATCACACCACTCGTTGATATGTGCTGCGTTGATATGTACGGACAGCAACCTGTGAAAGTATACGTAGGCGCTTAGAAAAACAGTGCGATCGCCGTGACTGCTGCTGCCAAGTGAGCAGCAGCAGTCCGGCTGCAAGACACAGAATATGGCCCATATCAACTTGGCACACGAGGAACCCCACAGGGAGCTGTCCTCTCGCCATTACTATTTAATCTGGCCATGATGAAGCTCCCTACCCAGCTGGCAGAGGTCGCCGGTGTGCAGCACGCTCTGTATGCGGACGACATCACCCTCTGGGCAACACAACATTCTGTTGGAGACATCGAGACCAACCTGCAACAAGCGGCAGCTATTGTAGACGAATACGCTCGTCGCTGTGGTCTTGAATGCTCCCCGAGCAAATCTGAATTTCTGCACATACGCCCCAACTCAAAGTGCACAACCAAAATTGCCCTTTCCCTACTCAGCGGACCGATACCTGAACACGAGGAGATCCGGGTACTGGGGCTTTTCATCCAGCATAGGCGCAAGATAGACACTACCCTAAACAAGCTACGTAAGGTGGGAGACCAGGTGGGTCGGATGCTCCGCCGGGTGTCCAATAAAAGGGGGGGACTACGATGCAAAGATGCCCTGCGGCTGGCCAATGTATTCGTGACCAGCCGGATTTTATATTCGACTCCCTACCTCCACCTACGCAAATGCGATGAGAATGCCTTAGAAGTAGTTCTTCGCAAGATTTATAAGAGAGCGCTCGACCTCCCCATAACGACGTCCAACAAGCGTCTGCTCGGTCTGGGGATGACCAATACCTTTGGGGAGTTACGAGAAGCTCATCTTAACAATCATACAACACCTGCGGGGAGCCGCCTTCTGACCCGCTTACACATATCCTATGCAACACATAGAGAAGAACGGGTCCGCATCCCTGAAGCCTGGCGCTTTGCACTCCAGGTGCGACCCCTTCCGAAGAACATGACTGCAGACACCCATGATGGTCGCCGTCTCGCGCGGGCGGAGGCTATTTCTCAACAATATGGCCATAAGCCAGGTGTATTCTATGTGGATGCGGCCGGCCCACACCATGGGGGTTGGTACACGGCGGCCGTCATCCACCAAAACACTACAGTTCAGGGCCTTACTTTCCGTGCCCCAAACATTACATTTGCGGAAGAGATCGCCATTGCACTGGCCGCCGCAGTTCCAGAGTCCCGAGTCATTATTACGGACTCCAGGGGCGCCTGCCGCAATATTGAGCAAGGGTATATTCCAGACCGTGTGTTGGGCTCGACGCGCCGTCTGCAGCGACGACAGTTGGCGCCAGAGTGACTGGGTTACGTGAATAACGGCCGGTTTCAGCACGCTGAGTGTGTGTGTGTATTTGTGTACGCGTTTGCTTGTGGTGTCCCGTTCTGGGAAGTGTTTTCGTCGCGCACACGTGCGCCCGCCGGTGGCCCCTTACCCTCTCCTTCGAGGTCGAGAAACGGCCGTCGCCCCCTCCTTCACGGCCGAGAGACACTGCTGGCTAACCTTTGCGGCAGCCTTTGTCGGCGGCTGCTGCGGGGACGCAAGTTGGCGGAGCTTGCGTCAACGCTGGGCCTCACTCTTCACACTGACCCAGTCCACCCAACTCGTATCGGCAACTCCGTGACTAGGGATACCTGTCCGGACTTGACCTTCACTCGCAACATTCAGTATGCAGACTGGGTCAACACCGAGGAAACCCTCGGCAGCGACCACTGCCTCCTGAACACAATGATTAGGACCCATCCTTTCGCACGACCAACAACGCAAGCCCGACTCCCAGATTGGACCAAGTTCAGGCAAAATTATAACACTACCACACCCATACATGAGCAAGGCTACCAGTCTTGGTCACAACATTTGGTCTCTTGCCTTCGCTCCTCCGAAACTCAAATTCAACTCTCAGAGGTGGTCTCGGATGTGGACAACCACCTGCTCCACCTCTGGGAGGCCCGGCACTGCCTCGTCCGTCGGTGGCGCCGGCAAAAGCACAACCGAAAACTTAAAGCTCGCATCGCCGAGCTCACTCAACGAGCGGCTGAGTATGCGGCCCAACTCGCCGACTCCAACTGGGTGGCCCGATGCAATACGGCCGCGCGGCAAATGTCCAGCCGGAACACGTGGCGGCTCTTTCGCGCCCTAATTGACCCAACGCAAACACGCATGGAAACTCAAAAACACCTCCAAAGAGCAATACACAGCTTTCAGGGCAACACAACTAAATTGGCGCACAAGCTCCGGGACCAGTACTTGTGCACCACACAGGACCCCCGCGGGCCGGCGTACTCTTATGCAGGTTCTGAGAACGTTGAGCTGGATCAACCGTTCCAGCTCCACGACCTGAGGGCGGCCCTGGCAAAAATGAAACGCGGCACCGCTCCGGGTCGGGACAAAATTACAATCAAATTGTTAGCCAACCTCCCCGACCTGGCATACCTGTCTTTATTGAATTACATTAACTCAGTCTGGCTTGGGGAAGTGCCACTCCCCATCGAGTGGAAGACCGCCCTGGTCACCTTCATTCCTAAAGCTGGCAAGGCCATCAACACGGACAACCTCCGCCCCATCTCTCTGACTTCCTGTGTGGGCAAACTCATGGAGACGATGGTACGTGACAGGTTGTCCGAGTTCATGGAATCCAAACACCTTTTCGCAGACACCATGTTCGGGTTTCGCCCACAAAGATCTGCACAGGATGTCCTGCTACAACTAAATCGGGATGTCCTCGACCCCGTCGAATGCCCTCACAATGACAAGGTCGTACTCGCCTTGGATTTGAAGGGTGCATTCGACAACGTTACCCACGAGATCATTCTCACCCACCTCTCTCAAACTAACTGCGGCAAAAACGCCTTTCAATACATTCGGCAATTTTTAACCGACAGACAATCTTACATTCGAGTCCAGGATAAAGAACATGGCCCTTTTCATTTAGGAACCAGGGGTACACCCCAGGGCGCGGTGCTGTCTCCCCTGTTGTTCA
Organism: Amblyomma mixtum; assembly: GCF_055824585.1. Taxonomy (NCBI): domain Eukaryota; kingdom Metazoa; phylum Arthropoda; class Arachnida; order Ixodida; family Ixodidae; genus Amblyomma; species Amblyomma mixtum. Next base: position 148,527,885 of record NC_143018.1, read on the forward strand.
ATTTGGCTATGATGCGCCTACCGGCCCAGCTGGGCGCTGTCGCCGGTGTGCAGCATGCGCTGTACGCCGATGACATCACCCTGTGGGCTACACAGGGTTCCCTTGGAGACATTGAGGCCAACCTGCAGGAGGCGGCGACCATAGTGGACCGTTATGCTCGCCGCTGCGGCCTCCAATGCTCCACCCAAAAGTCTGAATTTGTGCACATACGCCCCTCACCAAAGTGCACAGCCAAAATTTCATTGTCTCTTGAGACAGGTCCAATTCCTGAAAATATCGAAGTCCGGGTACTGGGGCTCTTCATACATCAAAACAGACGGTCAGAAACAACATTGGCCAAACTCCGTTAGGTGAAGGACCAGGTGGGCCGCTAGGTCCGCCGGGTTTCTAACAAGCGCGGGGGGTTACGATGTAAGGACGCCTTGCGGCTGGCGCATGCATTTGTAACCAGCCGAATTCTATATTCGACTCCATACCTCCACCTGCGGAAGCAAGACGAGGATTCACTCGAAGTCATCCTCCGCAAAACTATTAAGCGAGCTCTGAGCCTCCCCGTGAACACCTCCAACAAGCGCCTCCTGGGGCTGGGCATGGTGAACACATTTCGGGAGCTCCGGGAAGCCCACTTGTCCAACCAATACACACGTCTCTCAAAGACATCGTCGGGTCGCCGCCTGCTTGCCCGACTGCGCATCCAACACACCACTCTTATGGAAGAGCGCGTACGTATTCCATCCCAGTGGAGATTCGCCCTCCACGTGCGCCCTCTTCCCGCGAACATGAACCGTGAAGACCATAATGGCCGGCGCCTGGCGCGGGCGGAAGCCCTGGCCCGCCACTATGGATCGAAACCCGGCGTATTCTACGTGGATGCCTCCGGCCCCCACCACGGGGGATGGTACACGGCCGCAGTCATCCACCAATCCAAAACAGTGAACGGCCTTACTTTCCGAGCCCGTGACATAACACACGCGGAGGAGGTCGCCATTGCGTTGGCTGCATCTGATTCCAATTCAAAAACAATTATTTCCGACTCGCGAGGGGCATGTCGGAACGTCGAGCATGGCTGGGTACCATATCTAGCCTACCGCATTCTCCAAAACAGCGTCTACACCGGGGACCCCGCGCACCGGCGTATCGTTTGGGCTCCTGCTCACATGGGCCTTGAGGGAAATGAGGCAGCTGACGCCGCCGCCCGCGCGCTCTCTCACCGGACATTCCCCTCCGACCCCGACGATCAGGAACCCGAATTCACTCCCGCTTACTCCTTTAAAGACATTGTTTTACATTATCAATCTGGCCATGGTCTTTATCCCCGCCCGTGTAAAGGTCTCTCAAAGGCGGAGGAGCGGCTTTTGCTTCGCCTGTATACCAATACTTTGCTGTGCCCGGCAGCTCTCAAACACTTCGACCCTTCTTTCTCGGGCAGCTGTCCGCACTGTGCGGAGAAGTCTTCGGACATTTACCACATGGTGTGGGCCTGCCCCTCCAACCCTGCTATCCCCCCTCACCCCAACCCAACCCGGGAGGACTGGGAGGCGACCCTGCTCGGCTGCTCTGACCTGCAGGCCCAACGGGCCTTGGTCGCGCGAGCCCGGGCGGCGGCCGACGCCACTGGGGTCCCGAACTAGGGACCTCCACCTAGTACTTGTAAGGGCTGGCCCCCTCTGGGTCAGCTCATGCAATACCTCCAGTAGTGCATGTGTAAATAAATGTTTTCCACCACCACCTGCGGGGGGGAAGCGTGGCGGCGCAACCAGGGGACGGAGGCCCCTAAATCGGCTGTCGGCGGAAACGCGTCTGTTTGGATTCTCAAGTTCGCTCAAAACCGACAGCGGACCGACAACGAAAGGGAGTCCATCATGGTGCGAAACGGCTCCGACTTGACAGCGAGAATGTGTATATCACCTTAGTTGCCGCCAAAGGACTCCTAATTCCATGGAACGATGGGTGAACAAAATACACAGATCGACCATCTGTGCGTGGGAGGACCGGCGAGAGTGTGAATGTCCCGCCTTTTTGTCACGGTGGGAGGATCGGCGAGAGGGTGATGTTCCGCCCTTTTGTGGGCGGGTTTCGTCAAGGAATGTGATTGGCGATTAGGAGAGTTTCAAATTGGGCTAGTTGGTGGTTGTTATTCTCGTGCATTGTTGCGCTTACGAAGGAACTTGGACACAATCAGGGACGACACAGAACAGATGTGCGCAAACTATCAACTGCAAGTTTATTTCTGAGTGCATGTATATATAGGCATTGTCAAGACAAAAACAAAAACAAAAACAAATCCGTGATCACATCGTCATGGCAAGATATCTTTTAACGTCCTGTCCAGCAGTAAAAAACATGCATTATCTTTCTGACTTAGCTGTTTGTTTTTATTTTTCCAAAAATTCTTTTTCCTGATTTGAGAGCTCGATAGAAGGCACGCTTACACATGGCCCTTCTTTTCCTGATTGTATGCAGTATGCTTCCCAAAGTTCCCTGATTAGCTTCTCTCTTGAACCGAGCAGTATTGCTGTCTGCTTAAAGTGAGGTGTGCAATTTTTGCATCTGGCGCAATGCGCTGCCAGATTTCCCGGTGAGTTGACAAGACTGCAGTTGCGCCTATGTTCTCTGAGCCTCTCATTGAGGCACCTACTGGTCTGGCCAACGTACGTTTGCCCGCATGATAGCGGTATCTTATACACAACACCTTCGCGGCATTCCACGAACTTTGTCTCATGTTTGACGCCACATGACACCTCTTTCTCGGCATTGTCTTCGTCGTTTACTTTCGCGCACATTGCTTTCAATATTTTGGGTGCTGAAAAAACAACTTTTACGTCGTGTCTTTGTGCAACCTTTTTCAGGTTGTGGGAAAGTGCATGGACGTATGAAAAGAAGAGGCCAAAGAAAAGAAGAGGCCTGTGGTTATCCCATACGTCCATGCACTTTCCCACAACCTGAAAAAGGTTGCACAAAGACACGACGTAAAAGTTGTTTTTTCAGCACCCAAAAAATTGAAAGCAATGTGCGCGAAAGTAAACGACGAAGACAATGCCGAGAAAGAGGTGTCATGTGGCGTCAAACATGAGACAAAGTTCGTGGAATGCCGCGAAGGTGTTGTGTATAAGATACCGCTATCATGCGGGCAAACGTACGTTGGCCAGACCAGTAGGTGCCTCAATGAGAGGCTCAGAGAACATAGGCGCAACTGCAGTCTTGTCAACTCACCGGGAAATCTGGCAGCGCATTGCGCCAGATGCAAAAATTGCACACCTCACTTTAAGCAGACAGCAATACTGCTCGGTTCAAGAGAGAAGCTAATCAGGGAACTTTGGGAAGCATACTGCATACAATCAGGAAAAGAAGGGCCATGTGTAAGCGTGCCTTCTATCGAGCTCTCAAATCAGGAAAAAGAATTTTTGGAAAAATAAAAACAAACAGCTAAGTCAGAAAGATAATGCATGTTTTTTACTGCTGGACAGGACGTTAAAAGATATCTTGCCATGACGATGTGATCACGGATTTGTTTTTGTTTTTGTTTTTGTCTTGACAATGCCTATATATACATGCACTCAGAAATAAACTTGCAGTTGATAGTTTGCGCACATCTGTTCTGTGTCGTCCCTGATTGTGTCCAAGTTCCTTCGTAAGCGCAACAATGCACGAGAATAAGTGATTGGCGATGTTCGAACAACCAAGTTTCCCCAGATAGGTACCTGGGGAATTGAAAATGTATGAAACGTGGCTTCAGTGTGTTTCTAAGGAGAGACTCCTGATAACCTGCTATGTAAATAAAATCGTCTATCTTGTCTGGCAGTAACCGGCTGCATCTTATTCCGCACGTTGCTGGAGAGAAGAACAACTTCGGTGACCATCCCGAGGTACGAACCACAGTGCACTAACATATCTCCGTGCTTTCAAAATTCTCCACGCATGCGAATACACAGGGTTTCCGACCCATCGTGCCATCGTGTGGGCTCCGGCTCATGCGGGTCTTGAGGGGAACGAGGCAGCCGACGCTGCCGCCCGCGCGCTTACTCACTGGGCGTCGCCTCATCCGCAGCCTTATCCGGAATTCAATTTCAATCCGGCCATCACCTTTAAAGAGATCACCTCTCTTTATCAAAATTTTCATGGTCTCTATCCCCCTCCCTGTAAAGGCCTCACCAGGGTAGAGGAACGCTGGCTTCTCCGCCTCTATACCAATACTGTACCGTGCCCGGCAGTACTTAAGCACTTCAATTCTTTCTCGGGCGCGTGCCCACACTGTGAGGAGGAGTTTTCGGACACCTACCACATGGAGTGGGCATGCCCTTGCAATCCTGCCTACCCACCCCACCTCCACCCCACTCGAGAGGACTGGGAAGCTGCCCTGCGCGGCTGCTCCGAATTCCATGCCCAACAGGCATAGGTAGCTAGAGCCCGGGCCGCTGCGGACGCTACAGGGATCCCGGACTAGGGATCCCTCCTAGTGTTTGTAAGGGGCGGGCCCTTCCGGCTCGCCCCATCGACCTCTCACTGTAAATAGGAATAAAAGTTTTCCTCCTCCTCCTCCCCTCATAGCCTCAGTCTCTTTCGCAGGTTAAACCCCATAAGGCAAAAATTAACTATGAAAAGCAAAGTGTCTTTTTTTTGCGCCAAAAAGGTGGAATTCGTTACATCTAGCAATCGACTGAGCGTGTTCGCTGCCTGCATTTCACACCTTACTGAAGAGCAACCTCTTATGAACTCATGCAACGTCCAGCCATCGTTATAGGGTTGCCTTACTCTCATTTTTACTTTCCCTACTTCTACAGAAAACTTGGTCGAATCATTCCTCACATCGAATGTTTTGATTTGCCTCAACTTCCGTTGTAATAACCTCTGCACACTTGCGTAGCACCATCAGTATGTGATGCCCCTTTAAAGGGAAGCTGAAACGGTTTTTTGAGAATTCGAGGTTATTCAAGAATTCGAATCTATCAAGCTTCCAGATAAACCATACAAAGTATTTTTGCACTAGCATTTAAAATAGTGCCATAATCATCAATTTAAACCGTGACGATATTCAGGCTTCTCCTCACTACTTTGGAGGAGTGCGAGGAAACTCGGCAGTGACGTCATTATCGCCGCACTTCAGATGTCCGCTGCTTACGCCTGCATGCTCCTGTGCGTCGTCAGATGGCGCCAAACAATGCATTGTGAGCTTCACCTTCGATGGCGTCGGTTTTCTTCCATGAAATAACCCTTTCTTCACCGGAAACGTAGTGCCGTCATACGTGACGTCATTATCGGGGCCTCTGCCCGTCGCTGTGCACTTCAGAGAAGCCTGAACGCCGACGACGACTTTATTCGGCGATTGCGCCACGATTTGAAATGCTAGATCAAAACGATTTCGCTGGGTTTACCAGCACATTTCGCACATTCGGCAAGCTTAAACTCATAGAATTCTAAAACCGCTTCAGTTGCCCTTTAAAGCGAAAGCTGCTCTCGCCTAGCGGCGCCGATTTCGCCATGTATGCACGAAAGACATTGAACGGGAGGAGTGCAGCTGCGTAAGTAACCACGTGACGTACCACGTGACTCTCAGCATCTGCAGCCGCGCCATCGCCGCGGCCGCTGCGAGCTATAATCATATCCAGTGTATCGCTATGAACGAAGAAAGTCAGCCGGAGCCGACGCCCTCGAAAGTGGGTGCTCGCACACGTCGGGCCGAGTGTGATCATCCGGTCGACATTGCCAACCGTGCGAGGGGTTTAGCAATCGATAGGGAGCGTAAACGCCCTAAACGGGCAGACGAAGCCGCCGAAAGCGGGAGCTTCGAAAGCAAAGGAAAGTCGCATAACCGCCCTTTTGGAACAGTGGACACCGAAGTCGCGCTTTAAGCTACGTGGTGGTAGCGACAGACGTGCGCGGGATGCGTTCGCATTCAGAACGTTGTGATAGAAACGCAGAACTGGAGCTATAGGCTTCGTACGCCGATATGGCGGTGCCGCTTCTCTAGAACAAGTGGCGCTACTTGACGCGCGGCTTTTCGCTGTCGTGTGAGGCAGCGGAAGGAAATGCGTGCTCCCCGACAGCGTCAGCGCGTGAGAACAGTGCTTTCGGCCGATTTTGTGCTTGCGCCGCATTCACAGTGGCAACCACCTGTGTTTGTGTTACAAAAAAAAGTTGGAGGAGGCTTAAGCTTCGCCTTTAAGAGTAGAACGCGGCAGCGTGTCGCTGCAGCCTGCCAGGGAGTCCGCGTCACGCCATCGCCCGAACTTGCTCAGGATAAAGCTCCTGTGCTAAAATGCCCTGTTCTCTGAGCAGTGACTTTGCTGAAAGCGGTGGTTACGCGTGTTTATCCATCACGAGACTTTTTCATGCGCTAACAGTCGTTTTAACACGAAAAGTTTCAAAAGAACAGAGTATCACGAACAAAAAATAATTTCATTGCTGAATAGTCTCTCGTTGCTCGCACTGGCAGCAATTTAGTGACCACAGCTCAAACGTCCCATTGAGGCGAAGGCACGTCCTAACGCGCAAGGGCGATGTTAGAAGCCTCAAAGAGGCTTTAGCGGCTGATTAAATGTTAACGCGCTGAACTCGCATTCAAACACTGATGTCAAGAAGGGCTAGGTAAGGCTGTAGGCATATGGGCAGGGGAAGTAGTGACCGATCAGAACCTTTGTCATTTGCCTTATAGAGAGGCTGTACAGGTACTCTAAAGAAAAGCGAAGAGTGAGGAAACTGAATGTACTAGCACTAAATTCTCTCGCGACCATGTCCAGAAAAGGAGATTGAGCACTTAGTCCCTATTAAGCAGAGCTGTCAGTAAAGGGTTGTTTATGGTTTTGAAATATATGAACCGTGAAGCAAGTTGGTGGAAAAAATTTAGAGGACACATAAATCTGCCTTATCTCTCACGAAACTTCTCACGGAAAATATAGTACCTCACAAAAAAAGTCGGCAGAGACACCTAGGTCTGCTTACGTGTGAGAAAGCGTAAGCCCGCCCGCTCACTTCGTGAAGGCAGCCAGCGCGCTGCCGTGGGACGTATTCCGATGCCACGCAGCTGGCAACTCTACCTCTGCATGGGTCTACGTAGCCGCAGCCGCCGCCGCACCTCTTCTGATATGCGTGCTGATCCGCATTAAGGGTATGACACGATAGCTAATGGGTTAACGCCATATATAGAGAACTGGCTTCTCTACTTAACATCCATCTCTCGGAGTCCTCGTACCACTCCTGACGCATCGGTGCAGCGGTTGAGCCATGCACCACTGCCATGGGATCACAGGCGCTGCCACCGATTGAACTTTTGCGATCCATGTTGCTCTTGCCGAGCAGCATCTAGCGACCAATCATTAATTTAACTGCCCCTTGTCGCGCTGCACAGTTTGCTCGCAACCCTGTAGACGGGCTGTTATGACGTCACAAAGTTACGGGACCTAGGTGGCCCGCTTGCTTCCTAGGTTGCTTTTCTGGACATTTTTCGCTTGCGGTCAACGGCGCTGACGACACCGACGGCGACGCCGGGATTTCTGCTACATGAGCTCCTAAAAGCAGTCGCACTGAAGTGTACACGCCGGATTCACCAGACTTCATCAAGGGAGCAAAAAATTCTGTCGAGGCAAAGATATCATTTGATAGCGCCCCAGAGATCTCACAAACATTTTATGTTGCGTAAGTACCTTCTTCCTCGTAGAATGCAGCACTTGCTACAGTGTACCAGCGATACCTGGGCAAAGTAACGAGCGCACACCAACAAAAGTTTGGTCAACATATGGGCTCACTCAAACTCAGACTTACTTAGGCCCGGGCTCGCTCTAACTCATTAACTCTTCACTACACTTCACTTTATTCACCTTAAAGACCCCCTTCAGGGGGTATTACATACGGGGTGGGTTAGTATATTCAACAATAATAAATACATGTAATTGCAGTATGATACAAGTGGTTACAGCAGATAAGAATGAAGATGGGCACGTGATGGCGGCAACATCGGCGAGGAGGGCATTCCAGTCAACAATGGTGCGGGGAAAAAAGGAACATGAAAAAGTTGCAGTGTGCGATAGAGGCCGGGCGATCTGAAGCGGGTGTGCAGTGCGGTGAGATATGCGGGTCGGATGAGAAATGTAAGGTGTTTGATTCAGAGTGCTATGAAAAAACTTGTGGAGCAAACACATGCAGGCGACGCGACGGCGAGTTTCAAGGCTTTCGAGACCGGAATTATTCTTTAGAGAAGAAACGCTGATCGTATATGAATATGCAGAATGAACGAAGCGAATGCCGTGGTTTTGAACTGATTCGAGTGCATTTGTTAGGTATATTTGGTGTGGATTCCAGATGGGACTGGCGTACTCGAGTTTAGGTCTAATAAGGGTTTTGTAAGCTAGAAGTTTAACGTGTTGCGGTGCATGACGAAGAGGACGTTTTAGGAATCCTAGAGATCTGTTAGCAGATGATATGGTTGTGGTAATGTGTGTTCGCCAAGAAAGATCGCTACCGAGTGTTACACCGAGGTACTTGAACGATTGGACGCTTCTATAGATGAGTTGGCAGCTGTATAGGAGAAAATAAGAGGGTTGCTTTGACGGTGAAATGAGACGAGTTTGCATTTTTTAGCGTTTAGTGTCATTAGCCAGAGGTCACACCATTCATGGACGCGGTTGAGGTCATTTTGAAGAGCCACTTGATCAGAAATGTTAGTAACGGTACGACAAATTACACAGTCGTCGGCGAATATGCGAATGTTACACGATACTTGTGGCGCCAGATCGTTAATATATATTAAGAATAAAAGCGGGCCGAGCACAGATCCCTGCGGAACGCCGGATGTTATAGGGAGAGTGCTTAAGTTGTCATTGTTAATAGAAACAAAGTGAGAACGGTTAGCTAGGAATTCTTTAATCCAGTCTAGAATATTAGGGTGCAAATTTAAAAAGGATAGTTTGAGTAATAGGCGTTGGTGTGGTACCTTGTCAAAAGCCTTCGCGAAATCTAAAAATTATGCATCGGTCTGTAGGTTACGGTCGAGGTTAGCATGCAGATCGAAAGTGAAGATTGCCAGTTGGGTCTCGCAGGAGAGTCCCCTACAAAACCCGTGCTGAGCTGGATGAAAAAACTTGTTAGAATCTAGGAAGTTTATGACATGGGAATAGATTACATGTTCCATGATTTTGCAAGGCACACTGGTTAAGGAGATGGGGCGGTAATTCAGTGGAGAGTCCTTCGGACCTGATTTGTGGACCGGAATGACCCTCCCAACCTTCCTGTCATCCGGTAGCATTCCTGCTGAAAGCGATTGCGAATACAATAATGAAAGGTATATGGCTGATATGTGTTTTGTGTTTTTCAGTATTTTGGAGTTGATTTCGTCCACTCCAGCAGCTGATGAAAGTTTTATTCCCTCAATATGGTTAGTTATGCCTTGCACTGTGATGTCAAGGGGTGGCATTGCTGGTAGTGCTACAGTAGGCGGAGTGGGTAGTGATGAGTTTGTTTCGTCTGTGAAGACGGACGCAAAAGCGCGGTTAAATATTTCAGCACCTTCATCATCAGTGGCTTCCTCACCCGCGGCGTTTGTAATAAATGTGTTGCATGTTGCTTGGGGGTTTATTATTTCCCAAAACCTCTTGGGGTTTTTGGTTAGGATTTTTGGCAGATCTTTTTGAAAAAAGGCACGTTTGGCGGAGCGAACTGCAGCATAATATGTTTCTTCAGCTGTATAGTAGCGTTCCCATGCATCGGCACTTCGATTCCTTTTCGCAGTACTATAAAGTCGTTTTTTTTTTCCTTTCTAATCTTTTAAGGTCATGTGAGAACCACGGTTTTTGGCGGTTTGCACGAAAGCTGATACAGGGAATGAATTTGTGTGATAGTTCGTTTATCTTGTTTTTGAAGACTGACAAGTTATCACTGAGAGTCCGGAGATGAAATACTGATTGAAAGCAAGGCAGAAAAGCTTCTAGTTCGCTATTGATTGCTTCGTAATTTCCTTTATCGTACAGGCGGATGGTTTTCGTGAACGTTTGGCGGGAGGTGGGGGAAAACTTGAACGTGGCATGAATAACCTTATGATCACTGACTTCGCACAGGTATGTAATTGATGATAAGCTTTCACGGTCGTTGGTGAGTATTAAATCTAGGATGTTTGAAGATTCGTGCGTAACGCGAGTCGGTTCGAGCACCATTTGCCTCAAGTTAAAATTTAAACAAACATTTACACAATCTCTAGCTCCAGAGTTACCTGCTGTTAGTGGGCCTACATTTTGCTAATCTATACTCGGGAAGTTAAAGTCTCCAAAGAGACAAACTTGTGCTGTGGGGTATTTCTTTGTAATTTGATCTAGAGATTCGTTTAGTTTAGGAGCGAATAACGGGTTGGTGTTAGGGGCCCTGTAGCACACGCCAAGCAGAACGGTTTGTGGTGAAGCGCTGCATTTTAACCATAATATTTCTAGATCTGAAGTTATGTTAACAAGGGAACACGAAATTTGGTTGTTAATAGCAATAAGAACACCTCCTCCGCATTTGCCCTGACGATCTTTACGATAAACGGTAAAATGCGGTAAGTCATCTGAAACTTCATTATCACTGACGTCTCTTGGTAGCCACGTTTACGTTAGGATTGATATGTTGCTGCCAGAAGATAAAAGGTTGGTTGGTTGGTTTATGGGGTTTAACGTCCCAAAGCGACTAAGGCTATGAGAGACGCCGTAGTGGAGGGCTCCGGAAATTTCGACCACCTGGGGTTCTTTAACGTGCACTGACATCGCACAGTACACGGGCCTCGAATTTCTCCTCCAAACAAATTCAGCCGCCGCGATCGGGATCGAACCCGCGTCTTTCGGGCCAGCAGCCGAGCACCATAGCCACTGAGCCACCGCGGCGGCAGAAGATAAAAGGAGATTAGACAAGGCCTCGGGCTTTGGAAGGAAACTGCGTGCATTGGTGTAGATTATAGAAAAGGAAAGATTAACTCGACAGTTAGTCGGGGGCTGCTTGCGCGCTTTCCGACCGCGAAAAGATTCCTATGGGATTTCTTTGACTGACTGCGTAGCTTGGTCAAAGATATACTGTTTCGGCCCCATGTGCAGCGTTTTGTAACGGAGGGAAAAGGGTGCATACGTGGTGCTAGCAAAGGCCACAAGGTGTTTTCGTGCGTTTCGAACGGGCAGAGAAAAATCTTCGCCAATGCTGAAACCAGTGTCTTTAAGCTGAGTGCCTTTCGAGAGTATGATTCCTTTTGTTTTGAATGATGACAGCTTCACTATTATTGGCCTTTTGCGGTCATTGCTGTGGCGGCCAAGGCGATGTGCGCGCTCTATTTCTTTAGGTTCTATTACCAGGTTGACGGTGGCAAGGCAGTGTTGAATGATCGTTTTTTTTCTGATTGGTCATAAGACTCTTTTTCATTTGGGTCCGGAAGGCCGTAGAATACCAGGTTGTCTCTTCTCGAGCGGTTCTCGAGATCGTCCAGACGCGTGTTCAAATCAAAGAGCTGCTCTGTCGTTCTATCAGCGTTTGGGTGAAGTGTTTCCACTTCGGCTCGAAGGGTGGTAAGGCACTCGCATTGGGTTTCGAGATCAGCAATCCGTTTGCTTAGGGCATATATTGATTTATCAGTTGCTACCAGTTGACTTTTAAGGCCCTGCACTTCAGTGAGAAGTTGTAACTGCCCGGAGGACAGCTCTTGTAATTCAGTCATAATATCATCAAGATTAAGTGGTCCCGGATTCGTTTCAATGTCGCCCGACAGTAGTAGTAGAGCGCTAACGACATTTACACATTCAACAGCAAGTTCAAGGGAACACTGCGGGCTCGGCAGCTGTACCAGGCAATAGTTGCTAGTTTTCTTAGCGAAAAGGGAATCACCCACCTGCATAGCGAAGGTAAGCGGATTAGCGGCCCGTGCAGTGGCACAGCCGCAGAGCCCACAGTGTGCCGAAGGTGGGTGTCGCTCTTTTATAGATGACGTGTATGATGCTGTCGGTGACGATGGTGACGCCGATGCAGCCTCGTTGGTCCGGCATACGAGAGGTGGCGCTGCCAGGGGTTCCATATCGTTGGTGGCGACCAGTTGCAAGGTACACAGTTCATCTTGTTGATATGGTGTCCGGTTGTCAGCTGCGTAGCCGGGTGTCCCGATCATCAATATCGGCAGGAGAGCAAAAGTGACGACTTGAGCAAGGACCTGCATAGCGAAGGTAAGCGGATTAGCGGCCCGTGCAGTGGCACAGCCGCACAGCCCACCATTCATTTAGGCTGACAGGTAATTTTAATTCACTCCGACTCACGACTCATCTGGCTCACTCATTTCGACTAACGCATCATCAGGGCTCACTCGCTCATTTAAGCCATAATTCATCTGGACTCATTGATCTCAACTCAAGTTTCATTAGGAACCACTCACTCGTTTGACTCGGCACACAGGGGCTCACTGCACTGAAGCGCCCAAATGGCACTCCCCCGTGCCGACACAAGACTCACGAAAAAGGACTCTCCACCCCAGCGCAGTGATATGGTGGGACTTGGAGAAAACTTCCGCTGCAATCTGAGGCGGCTCATTACCCCACAAGCACCCTACGGTGAAGGGACAAAACACAGTCTTCCTCGCTTCTGCGACATTCTCTTCAGTCGCCCACAGGCGTCGCCTAGTGACTTCGCTTTCGAGCGTCCTTGGTCCCTGCAGTAAATCATTGCTCTCCTCTGCTGTCAGTGAACTAGAAGGAAAGAAAAAAAACTAAGCTCACACCGACTCGCTTACTACTCCACTTATGGTTTTAAGGTGAGCTCAGTCTCGCTCACGACTCGGAGCATGATCTGAATGTGAGACTGGACTCACTCAAAATTTATATCAAGATTTGCATGAGTCCGAACGCACTCACCGCTCAGATCTGAATGTGAGCCTGATTGAGTCGATTCATGAGTGAATCCGCTGACCTATGGTCGCAGCACAAGTCACAACTGAGTTGTTGAAAAATTGTGTCCGTCCAGAAACGAAGGCCCCCCCTAGCCATCTACGCGTGCTTTTTTATCATTCTTTTTATCACAACAAGAGAGTGCAACGTCATCAGCATCATCATCAGCCTGACTATGCCCACTCCTGGGCAAAGGCCTCTCCCATGTCTCTCCAATCAACCCTGCCCTTTGCCAGTTGCGGCCATCGTATACCTGAAAAATTCTTAATCTCATCCACCCACCTCACATTCGGCCTCCCCCTGCTACGTTTGCCTTCTCTTCGAATCCACTCCGGTACCATTCAGGACCACCGGTAATCTTGCCTGCGCATTACATGCCCTGCCCAAGCCCTTTTCTTCCTCTTGATTTTGACTAGCATGTCATTAACCCGAGTTTGTTAACTCCGCCCGCTTCCGATCTCTTAACATTACGCCTATCTTTTCTTTCCACAGCTCGCTGCGTTGTGCTTAGCTTAAAGGGTCCCAGAAAGGGGTGTCTGAGGTTGGCAAAAAAATACTTGCGTTAAGTAGAGCGTAGGCCACTGAACGTTCACGCCGCGAACAATACATCAAAAGCGAGTAGATAACTTTTAATACATTTTCAAACACTACCGCTCCCGAGCCTCGCGGCGACCAGCGGCGGTGAACTTCCGCCCGAATCCGTACTCATTACGTCATTTTAGTACTCTTTACGTCACCAGCGCAGGGCTATCATTGGTTCCCGGTGCCAACGTGAAATCACGTATTTAAGGAACTAAAAGCTCTAGATACTTCACATTCTTACTCTTTTCGGAAACATTTCGCATTTCAGCAAGGAGAGTTGTCGCTTATATGCATGTTTACGCGGTTATTGTGTGTTGGGTGTCAGAAATTAGTACTGCACTTCCAGTTTATGTTGTCGTCTGCTCGTACCGCTCGTGTCACTCCGCCGGCGCCGCCGTCGAGTGGAATCGAGAATCGAGGTACGATTTGGAGTCACCGCACTACTGGTTTTTGTCGTGACCTCCGTCGCATGCGCAATCAAAATGGATCGGCCGTGCTGTGTCGTTGGTTGCAAAGCCAGGGTTCGGCAAGATGTTGCCCTTCGGCACTGTCTGCCGAAAGATGGAAGCGAGCGAGCTGTCGTCGTCGTCAGGATTCAGCGCCGTATTTCTGAACGGCGTGTCCTTATCAACTTGGCCGACGCGCCGCACCGATCGTCGCTTGCGAACTGCCGCCCCAATGCAAGCAGGGGCACACGGAGCGGTGAGCATCGCTGCGCCGCTCTACCCAAGCTCCGCCCACAACCGGTGTCGCACTTCGCCGCCGTGCAGCAGTTCCTGGGCGCTGCTTGGGATGGTGTACAAATATCACGAGAAAAGACAACATCGCCTTGTTATAAGAAAGATTGCTCGAGCAGCGACAAAGCATGCTGTAACGAGTTAATGGACCGAGCAATGCCGAGAGGCGGACCGGCTCGGCGGTCGCCGTCAACGGCTAGGCTCGAAGAAACGGACGATGATGCTCTGCGCTCCACAGCGCAACGAACAACTGCTCCTAGAGCCGCGTCCTTTTTATTGCCTTGCTGCCTCGCAAGCAGGGTTGCCAGATTGGGCTATTAATAGCCAAATTGGGCTACTTTTTGTCCGAGTTGGCGTCAGAAATTTCGTTTTGGCTATGTGGCTACTTTTTGGCTACATCTTTTTTATGCGTGAAAAAAAAGTTAAAGTAGTTATAATGTGCTCTGTTACAATAACGCAGGGACAGAAATAAAAGGCATGTTGGAATCAAAATGCAGGCTATTGCAGGCTAAAGAAATTAAGCGCGTCTGCTACAAAATGACAATTTGTAAACGCTGCGTTCGAGAAAACTTGTGTGCCAGGCGGCCAAGGATCATGGCCTTTCGATTTCTTTTATAAACAGTGGACACTACGTGAAAGTTGCCCCCAGGAAACACTTCACGGCCTATAGATTACACTTAATTCGCGAACTAGCGCCACCCGCGCCCGCGCGCCGCCGAACATAGACTGTTGCCGTCTGCACACGTGAGCGTTCTCCCATTGACGGTGTACCACGGGTGACCATGGTACCAGAATAGAGGTAAAACACAAAGAGAACTTAAGTCCCTACGTGGTACGAATGCGTAAGCATTAAATGCTACTGTTTCGCTTCTGTTGCGCGGTTTCGTGATCCTCACGTATTAATCGTTAACCGTAGACGTGGCCTAGTGGTTTGGGGGTCCGCTTCGGCTGCGGTAGGTGGCTGGTTGGAAACCCACCGCCAGGCATGTTCTTTTCTTGTATTGTTTATTCTGGTTCTGCGAACACATTCTGCTCAAGATACGCATGGGGAAAGTTATGCTTACGCATTAATAAGGTATTCTTCTGTTTCTTCCTAATCTCGTGGTGGACACACCAAGCGCGCAACTAGCAAGAGCCTACGCTTTTTCTGCAGCCTCAAGCGGCACACGTGCAGCCCTCGATATTCATCGCGAACTACGCGAGAGCGCCGTGTCCGTTGCGTAATCCACGTGCACTCATGCGGTGCCATGGCGTCATCCTTTGGCGCGGCGCGGAACCCACTGTAAGAACGAGGACGGCGGAAGTTAGTGGCATGACATGGCATTAGATCCGTCGCTACGAGAACTTTAATCAGAATGGGCAAGTTGGCTCTGTACATCCGGAACTACAAAAAGAAATGGAAAAAGGAGCCGGAATTCAAGGTTAAAATGTTTTTCTCATTATTGTGAACGTACTGTTAGACTGAAGATGAAATCGACATAGATTATCATCTAATGGCACATATCCTTAATTTATTCTGAGCTCATGCATATCGTGGAATGTAGCTTCAAGAAGGCGCATGCTAAGTGCTTTGAGGTGACGCTGTCAGCGAGAACCTTTCTCTTAATGCATAAAATTGAAATGTGAGGCTGCGTAAGTATAGAGCAAGGTATTTTCACTGTCGATGTGTGTAATGTGCGCGCGATGATTTTAAAGGTGAAATAGTTATAAACCACAGCTGCGATTGCGTTATATAGCGCCGCCGTTCTTTTCCGCGTGCAGACTGGCTGTCGTAACCCGCCTCAGGTGATATGGCCTACTGCCGCACATGAAAAGTGGAACTGCGGCCCCATCTTGAGGACCTGGTTAGCGCACCTGGTTAGTCGTAGTGGTTAGCGCGCATGAGGGATGCGAAATGTAACAACGGAAAGAACACACCGTGGGCACCACCTCAGACGGAAAAGAAATCTAATATGTAAATATTCTTGCCAAAAATTAATTTAATATGCTTAAGAAATGTCGTCCCAAAAACAAATATTTTTGGCTACTTTTGGGCTACGCAAAATTTTCGCTTTTGGCTACGTTTGGGCTACTATGCAGGCCAATTTGGCTACCAGAGGCCGGAACCATCTGGCAACCCTGCTCGCAAGTTCTATCCCGTCGGCACCGGGTGGCGCCACAAAACAAACATGAAACCGAGTAACAGTCCTCCCCCATTAGTTTGTTCAAGAAGAGCATTATGGAGAGTAGCGCTGCACTGGCTTGCGGCTTCTCATGCTTCTTCGCAACTGAGGCGTGCTGGACGCTGACTTGGGAGAGTTCATAGCAGTCTCTTCTGTACCACCAGTCACGTTCACAGTTGTCTCTTCTGTGCCACTAGTAGCACTCACGGTGAGGTCAGAGTCCACAGAAGCAGCCAAGCTGGTGTCACACTCAGTTGATGGGTGGCTGGAAACGCCCTGTGTTCCAGTAGGTCCAGGCCTCCATAGTTCAGTGGTTGGCTCAACGATTTCTTCGACTTGAGGACGTAGGTGGTCGCCGTGCCTATGCCAGAGAGTACCGTCACTGAGACAGACTGTAGCTGCTGACTGACCTGTGATGCTCGTCACACGTGCGGGTACCCACGGTGGCCCTCGACGAGTACATTCTTTGCGAGTACATTGTCTCCCACATTCGGCAATGGAGAAGAACGACACCCTTTATCGGCCTGTAGTTTCTGCTTCAACTGTCTCAGCAGCACTGAAGTGTGTAGATTTGGGCAAAGAACATCCAAAGGTGTCTTGAACATCCTTCCCATGAGCATTTCACACGGTGCTCTGCCTGTGACTTCATGTGGCGTGGTTCTGTAATGAAATAAGAACCGCGAAATCTGGGTTTGGAAAGATCCACATCCACTCTTCTTGATCTTGTTCTTGACAGTCTGTACGACGCGCTCTGCCGCACCATTCGAAGCTGAATGGTAGGGACGCACAAGCATGCGACGTATTCCATTACGTGCCAAGAATTTCAAGTACTGTTAACTTGCAAAGGCAGGCCCATTGTCGGAAACAATGAGATCCGGCAGTCCATGCTGCGCAAATGTTATTCGCAGAGCATTGACAACAGTATCCGCTGATGTTGACGTCACTGGAAAAACTTCGACCCACTTTGAAAAGGCGTCAACATTGACCAGGAATGTATGACCTATGAATGGGCCCTCAAAGTCAACGTGAAGCCTTGACCAGGGCCTGTGTGGACACGGCCATGGCGTGTGCTGAATGCGTTGCGGAGCACGCAGGTAAGCTTGGCAGGTTTCACAGCTCTTTACACTCTTAGCGATGTCTCCATCAATTCCCGGCCACCAGATGTGGCTTCTCGCAATTGTCTTGCTTTTCTCAATGCCAGTATGCCCTGCATGAAGTATCATTAGGATTTTGGCTTGCAAATATTTTGGGGTAACAACTAGGGATCCCGACAGCAAGCAACCTTCGTGGAGGCTGAGTTCGCTGCTCCTTGCTGTGCTCTGGTCTTGCTGGAAGTTTTTCCCCTCGCAGGACAGCAAGAGCTACATGGCTCAGGAATGGATCCTTTTTTGTAGCTTGTGCCACAATGGCAGGTGACAACAGTCCCGGGTATGCTTGTTCAAGCATGAACATTTCAGCAGGTGCAGGCAGATCCACGTTGTTTGCAGGCAACGGCAACCTACTGAGAGCATCCGCATGACCTAAGTCCAGACCAGGCTTGTACACAAGCTTGTACTTGTATGCAGAAAGTTTCAATGCCCATCTGACTAGTCGTGGTGATGCTTGCACTGGAATGGGTTTGTCATCATTCAGTAATCCTAGTAGAGGCTTGTGATCCATATAAGCAGTGAAAGGATTGCCCCACAAGTACTGGTGGAACTTTTCAACACCAAATACAAAGGCTAATGCCTCTTTGTCGAGTTGGCTGTAGTTTTGCTCTGCACGAGACAAACATCTGGGGGCAAAAGCAATGGGCAGTTCTCGACCATAAGATTCTCGGTGTGCCAAAACTGCACCGATCCCATACGGAGAGGCATCGGAGCTGAGACACAGTGGCTTCCCTGGGTCGAATTGTACTAGGACTGGGGCGGATGTTATTAACTGCTTCACTGCATTGAATGCATTTTCTTGCTCTTTTCCCCACACCCATTTCTTCTCGTTCTTGAGAAGTAACTGGAAAGGGCGGAGGCGTCCGGAAAGGTTTGGTATAAAACGTCTGTAGAGGTTCACAAGCCCCAAAAAACCTTGAAGCTCCTTGACGCCCCGGGGTGAAGATGCATGAAGGATGGTAACTGAGTAATACTTGTTGGGGGGCTAGTTGGTGCATGTTTCCAGACAAGGCATGTAGCGCCGAAACAGGCAACACACAGCAAGATAGACGGGTGAGGCGCAACTTGTACTGAATAAATCAGTGAATAAATCAGTTGGAAGTTGCGCCTGTCCCGTCTATCTTGCTGTGTGTTGTCTGTTTCGGCGCTACATCCCTTGTCTGGAAGCATGAAGGATGGCAGATACCTTGCTCAAACTTGGAGACAGGCCTTGTTTGCTTATGATGTGGCCGAGGTATTCAACTTGTCGGACGAAAAAATGACACTTGTCGAACTTCAACTTAAGTCCAACATCACGAAGTCTACATAGGACAGCACTGAGGTTGCGAAGATGCTCTGAGTCATTCGAGCCAGTGACAAGGATATATAAATCGAAATATAAATCCTGACGCGTCCATCCTTCTTGGCCACTGGAACAATTGGTGCAGCCCAAGCTGAAGAAGTGACTGGCTCCAGGATGCCTTCCCTCTGTAGGCGCTGAAGCTCTTGTGACACCCCATCCTTCAGGGAAAGGGCAGTGGTCGTGGCTTGAAAAACTTTGATACAGCATCTTGTGGAACATGGATTGTGGCTTCTTGACCCTTGAAAGTTCCCAGGCTCTGTTCAAACACCTCAGGAAACGCTTGAAGAAGGTCCTCAACATCAGAAACAGCATGAACGTCTGCTTCCACGCGAGCGATCTCAGTGCCCAGTTCTCGAATCCAGTTCCGGCCCAGAAGTGTAGGTGAACGTTCCCCAGTCAGGAATAAAGGTAGCACTGCTTTTCTGTCACGAACCTGCACTGTGACATCCGCTCTACCTTGAACTTGTGTGAGCTCACCCGGGTAGCTTCGCAGGAGTATATCAGACGGCATGACAGGTACTGACGGTAGCAGCTCCTGAAGACGATTTTTTTCCATGACAGAAACGCTCGCACCGGTGTCCAGATCCATACAGAGCGGCTTACCGCAAACGCTGACTGTCACGGTGAAGGGTGGTGACGGCGCGACGGTGTCGACTGGCCACATGTCAAACACGTCGGCAGAAACGTCGTTGTGAACAGCGCTGACTGGATGAGTGCCACACGAAGTTTTGCGGGCCGGAGGCACGGACGCATGTGGCTTTGTGAATTTTCCCTTCCGTGACGAAGCGTGCTTTTTCTTCGAGTTGCACACTCGAGCAATGTGTCCTTGCTTCCAGCAGTAATTGCACGAACTACCAAGGGCGTCCGCAGAACTTTTTCCAGGGGGGTGCACCCGATGTGTGGGGGTGGGGGAGGCGGTAGGTTTGTAGTTGTTTTCTACTAGGGCATAAATAATATCCGTAATTCCAAGGGGGGGCAACCGCCCCCCCTTGCCCCCCCTTCCGGACGCCCATGCGAACTACTGATGTGCTTGCACACGGACGCGAGGTGTTCGTCCCCACAGCGGTAGCATGTGACACGCCCCTTTGATGCCACGACTTGATAAGTGGGAAGCGAACTTCGGCTTGAGCTCGCTATCTCGCCGGCATCTTTCTTCGCAGCTTCCATGGCATTTTAGTTTGTACAGCGTCTTCATACGTAAGGTCTGGTTTCTCGAGCAGCCTCGTCTGCACGGCTGTGTCGTTGATGCCGCACACGATGCGGTTCCTCAACATGTTGCTAAGCTCAGTTCCGAAGTTGCAATGTTCAGAGAGGCTTTTGAGCGACGCCACAAAGTTACTGACTGACTCGCCCTCCGCGCGAACACGCGTGTTGAACCTAAAACGCTGCGCGACAGCAGATGGCTTGGGGCAGTAATGGTCACCAAGAACAGAAAGAATTTCTTGCAAGGTTTTGTCTTGCGGTTGGGCGGGCTTCACGAGATCCCGCAAGAGAGCATACGTTTTCTGTCCACAACAACTAAAGAAGACTGACTTCTCTTTTGCTTCTGCGATGCCATTCGCGATGAAAAAAGCTTTAAGGCGATCAAAGTAGCAAGGCCACGCATCTCCCCCTCCTCCGTCGAACGCTTCGAGGTTGCCGAACATTGGCATGACGGAATTCTTGCGCGTTGAACTCGTCAGAACAACGAAGAACTCACGTGCGCAGAAAGGGCGGAGGAAAGACAAACTTGGGGCGCTATGCCGGAAGGCCCGAGTTTGGCGCTCGCCCGAGTTTCATCCGAGTTTGCGATGACGGCAGTCAGTGAACGAAGATAGCGCGGTACGTGCGCAGGCAGCGGACAATAAAATGTAGAGATAAAGCCACGTAAAGGCGATACAAGCGCACCCTGCGCGCCTGTTTCACACTTCAAACACAATACACTGCGCAATACCAGGCCGCAGCGCTACCTGAAGTTATCAGCGCCATATCAGCAATCGCGAAATCGTGACTTCTCTGCTATCTATCTGCACACTCGCCGCCAGCTGTTTGACACGCCTTTTCGGGCGCGTCAAAGGCGGGTCCTCTCTTTCAAGCTCTATCTGTCTCTCCATTTCCGAAGACGAACAGTGCGCACTCGGTGCACTCTTGTATCAACCCTTTCTCTTCTCTCAAATACGTTAAAAGGCAACAGATAATATTATGAACATTTTGTTCATTTCCAAATGTATTTTAAAATCTGAATCCAATGAAGCGTTGTTGAAAAGCATAGCTTTAGGAAATTAACAAAGATTTGACACTTTCTGCCGCTAGAGGCGATAGTGAGGCCATTGCTTGCAGCGTGGCTTGCATACGAACTAGAGCGGCAGCCCACCGCGTCGAAAACGAGAGAGCTCCTGCGCTGACACGCCGCCGGTAGCGCTGCTATAGTGTACTAGAATTCTAGTACACTATAGCGCTGCCTTCGACTGGAAAGACTGGGCAACTACTACACGCTGAATCTGTCTTATTTTTCGGCCATTGCGATAATATATTTTATTGTGTCGCATATCAAAATATAACAGTCATGCATCTTCGGCTTGAATTATAAACAAAAGCAAAAAACTGAACTTCACTGCACCCCCGCGTCACTGCTGCTCTCTGCAGTGACCTCAGGTGGAGCTCTCCGCTGCTACGGCCGCTGCCGCACCCCGCTATGACCAACCATTGCCTTTAGTACCACTTGACAAATCTCAGCGGTAGAAATTGGCCGTGCGAGTGGCTGTGATGCGGTGTGAGAAAAAAAAATTGCTGTTTGGCTGTATTCAATGATTCATTACGTATGCCTGTTGCGTGTGACGCCTCTTTAGTGCACTGCGGATGCGAAGAGCGTGCTACCCAGCGACACAACTCATCCTATGTCATCAGACGCTGACTAAAAGCTGTGAAGGGGGTGCCGCGCGTATCTGCGCAGTATTTGTTAACGTCGCGCATTTCAAGGTTTTGCGGACTGATTTGGTCACTAACGTCGATCGCCGTTGTATACCGCAGGGACATCGCATTAATATTGTTGCGGGAAAGAATATATTTACAGATATTTACAAATAGACAAGAACAGCTGCGAGCGGCACCGAGAACACAGTCCGAACTTCGTTGTCGTCTTCTACTCTTCCCACTCGTGCCATCACTCTTTGTCGTCGTCGTCTACCCGCATCAGGACCCCCGGCTGCTGAAACGCCGTCTCGGCGTTAGGGCGGCGACGTATGAGCGTCGTGGTAAGGTTTAAGGCGACAGACGTGGACGATGTCGGTGGTGGCGCCAGATGACGAGGGCGAGGTTTCAAGGGGTGCAATTTCATAGTTCACGTCGGTAACACGGCGCACGACACGGTAAGGGCCACGGTAGTGCGAAAGGAGCTTCTTGGAGAGACCGACGCTGCGAGAGGGCGTCCAGAGAAGGACGAGGGATCCTGGGGTATATTCGACGGCCTGGTGACGGCGGTCGTAGGCTGACTTCTGGGAAACTTGAGAGGCTTGGAGCCTACTACGTGCTATTTGGCGCGCCTGCGTGGCCTGGGAGATGGTGTCCCGAGCGTAAGCAGTGGTGGGGGCTGAAGAAGGCGGCATGAGTGTGTCCAAAGGCAAGGTGGGATGTCTACCAAACAAAAGGTAGAAAGGAGAATAGCCTGTTCTGTCATGAAGGGAAGAGTTATATGCAAATGTCACATAAGGCAAGGCTGCGTCCCAATCTCGGTGGTCTGGCGATACGTACATGGCTAACATGTCGGTGAGCGTGCGGTTGAACCTTTCCGTAAGCCCATTGGTTTGTGGGTGGTAAGCTGTCGCGAGCTGGTGCTGCGTGTCACACGAACGAAGAATGTCGTGAACTACTCTGGATAGAAAATAACGACCGCGGTCGGTGAGCAGTTGACGAGGGGCGCCGTGGTGAAGGATGACGTCTTGCAGAAGAAAATCGGCAACATCGGTAGCGCAGCTGGACGGCAAAGCACGCGTGATGGCGTACCGAGTCGTATAATCAGTTGCGACAGCGATCCACTTGTTGCCGGAGAGGGACGTCGGAAAAGGGCCAAGAAGGTCGAGGCCAACACGGTGAAAAGGTTCCGGAGGTATGTCGATGGGTTGCAGAAGACCGGCAGGCAGAGTGGAGGGCCTTTTCCGACGTTGACACAGGTCGCAAGCGGCCACGTAACGCTTGATGGAACGATAGAGACCAGGCCAAAAGAAGCGATGCCGCACCCGAGCGTACGTGCGGGACACGCCAAGGTGACCGGCTGTCGGTAGATCGTGCAGTTCTGCAAGGACAGAAGAGCGTAGACGTTGGGGTATCACGAGCAGGAGCGGAGGGCCATCGGAGCGTAGGTTTCGGCGATACAAAATGCCGTTCTGGAGCACATAAAGGTTCAGAGACGGAGATCGGTTTGCAGAACGGATGCCATCAAAGATAGGTCGTAAAGATGAGTCGTGACGCTGTTCGTTGGCAATATCAGCGAGATCGGAGATAGCTAAGAGGCAGGGCAGGGTCTCAGCGTCCTCTACACTCTAAGAACTGCTACTCCTGCATTAAGAGTAAAAGAGCCTCGCTACTCCTGCAGGTCTCAATCTACTCTCTCTACAAACGAGAAAGAGTGAAAGGTCCTGTTCACTCCTCATGACAAAAGAGTAAAATGGCATTTCCACTCCTGCATACCCCAAGGGAGTTCAGTGCTTGTTTTACTCCTCCGCCCTTACGGCCATACAATCGTAAGGGCGCGCTAGCTTCTCGGGGCCGGCCTGCCAGCCTGGATGCCGGCGTCAGAAAAATGCACTGGTATTGTTTGTTCACGACCAAAGCTCTGGGATAGAGTATCATTAGCCAATGTCGAGTTGTTGGTAGAAGCGATAACAGCCATAAAAATTTCCTCCCATAGCCGCTTTGCTGCTGCTCTGGAGTTCGCCTGGCCTCTGCTATAGCTCCGCTCCTGAAGGGGTCGCGGAAACCGAGCATATATTTATTTCCCTATGACGCGGGGTTCAGAGTAAAACGGTGCCGAGGGTAGCACCTAAGTGCTGGCCAGTTTCGAAGCGCATTCAGCTACAGCATCTATGTGAAATCGGCTAGGTTTAGCGACGACAAGGGCAGCCAGCGAGCAGCGCACAGTTCGTCGCCCGGCGCGATCGCGGGCGCCGTCGTTGCCGAAAGCTCGGCTCGCTCAATGATTCGCTCCGTAGCTTGCGAATCGCGCACGAAAGGCTGGAAAATCGAGCAGCGACTGGCCTGCGATTGAGCGAGCCTTTATGCCCACGTTTGCAGCACAGGTGAACAAATTTAGCACACATGTATGCATGGAATATCGGCGGCGTTGCGGCGATTCTTAAGCTCGTCCTCGACGCCATCATCACCGTTCGGGTGGACCCGAACATATCTTTATTTCACTACGAGACATAGTTCACAATAAAACGTACTTACAATGCAAAGAGTAGCACCTCAGCGCTAGCCAGTTTCAAAGCGCTCTCAGCTCTGGCATCGAAGTGAAACCTCCTAGGCTTAGGTACGAATACGGCAGCCAGGGAGCAGGCCGAAGCTCGTCGCGCGGCGCGCTCGCGAGCAGCGTCATAGCTGAAAGCTCGGCTCGCTCAAAGATTGGCTCAGAAACTTGCGAATTGTACTCTCAAGGCTGGCAAATCGAGCAGCTAGCGGCTGGCCTGCGACTGAGCGCACGTTCGCAGTACAGGTGAACAACAATTAGCGCACGAATGCTTGGGATACCGGCTGCGTTGCGGCCACGTTAAGGCGATTCTTAAGCTCGTCCTCGACGCCATCGTCACCATACGTGACACATAGGCTGAGAACTTGAATTCGAGTACGTGCTAAAGTAAGCTGCTCGTATTATTCGGAACAATCTGAACTCGAAAAGACAGTTGCTTCTGTCGGCTTCCATGCATGTGGGCTCTTGCTAGTGAAAGTACACTCGAACAGGATGCGGCGAGTGCGGGCCGCTGTTGCATATAAGCTAAAGTGTGAAGCAAGTATCGTCGTAGTTCCGTAACGCAGTTGATATCACAGTAATCCGCTTGTACGGGTCACATTTAAGCTCTGTTTCATGTAGATCTCCGTCGACCATGCCAGTGTCGCTTAGAGTAATGCATCGCAGCTGCTCTTTGTCCTACCACTCGCGTCGAACATATCCTTGATATGGACCAGTTTGCGATACGGTGCGTTTCTTTGCCTTTTTTGTCGCATTTAAGGGATTTTCGCTGCCGTCAATCGAAATTGCATTCCGCCAACAGCGTCGTCTGCGCCGTCGTCTGCTAGGACACCCGGGGATGGGATCACAGGATCGCAGCTTCTACAAACGACATGTCAGCAAAAGTATCTAAAAGCGCTTTGGTATTCGCATTTAATAAAGAAATAAAATGAAAAAATATAATTTGTTTTTGTTGCGAACACAATTCAAATATTAGTAATAAAAAAAAGCGCATTTGTAGGTTTTTTCAACGAAGCAAAACTGCAGCCGTCGTCACGTTTTGTGTTATTTGGGTTTTCGTAGCATTGTTTGAGTGCTCGTGCGGTGGACGTGTATGAAGAACACAAGTGTGTTTTGGAAACCAACGACGAGAATTACGCCCTGTCAACACTGGTGATTTTGAACGGGTAAAGCCCTGAAGAAAGGTAGCGCTACGACTTCTTGTCATCTGGAGAGGCAACGAAGAAGAATGTGCGGTTTTGCTAAGCCTTGATGAGCCGTCTGAACGGTGAGTCCCGTGTACGTTTCTTTACTTCTGATTTCTATTCGCACGCGTTATTAGTGTGCGCCTATATAGGGATGGCAGTGCAGGCAGTCTGCGTGCGGTGCGTTAACGCCGATTCACACGACGGTCCGTTCGCCCGCGGCCCGCGCACTACGTATTCATGCGTCACCACATTGAGAGGCGCGCTGTCGGCCGCTGCAGCGGGCGAACGGAAAATCGTGTGAATCGGCCTTTACCAGAAAAGAACGGGCGTATAGGCCGCATGGCAACTGTTGCTCCATTGTCTCTATCTGCGTTTAGTACTCGGGTGCCGCGGTAAATAAAAATGCCACCAGTTATCACAACAGAGTTATGCGGTCGCTTGCTAGCGCTGCGAAAAACAACAGACAAAGTTTACTACATTCCAATAGCATAGATTTGTGCTACGTAGGAGATGATGATGAGCGTGCAGTGCCACGTTAGAGAGCGCTCTTGCTAGGCCAGCTGCGGACAGACAAGGGAACTGACAACGGTCGAGTTGCCTCGCGGCTGGTGCCCGTCGGATTGATTTGTGCTACTTAGAAGATGACGATGAGCGGCAGTGCCGCGCGACAGAGCACTCGCGCTAGGCCAGCTGCCAACAGACAGTGCTCAGTGTGTGTACTCGTGGGATTAGTGCTTACGCCTTAATATTTGTCATACAATTTTTTCGGGGACAATGATCGCGTGTAAAAGGCTGGGGCATATCCCTTGCCTAGTCATTTGTAAATTTTTATCTGTGCTTCCCCATGGAACAGAATTTGACACAGTATTATGTCAAAGTTAGATCGTTCTTGCGTCTGCCCTGAGGTGTAGGTGTCGATGCTTCCTCGCCTTCAGATTTTGAGAACTGTTTGGGATGCAACTGCGCACTTATTTAGGATTTCAAGCTTTTTGCTATATCCCTCGTTTGTGCGGCCCGCTGTCAAGTCGTTCGCTATATCGGTGATGGTTTGTTATTGATTTTCACTTTCTCTTATTTATTCTTGGTTGACTGCCACCAGCTGTGCTGCCGGCGATTCTCCGCGCTCGGAACTATTCCCAGGCACGAGACCCTACCCACAGACCTCCCTGCACCACACTCACCAGTTTTCTTCGGTATTTTTTTCCCTTGCTCTTACTTGCATTGCCACTAGGCACTTTCTATTTCTGTGCAGATTTGTTAAATGCAATACCAATTTTCGTTTCATGCTGTGATGTGAGATATCGTGCTTCTTGCTAATGAATGCATGCCTTTTCCATCCTCTCATCATTTGTGCAAAGCAGACGGGTATACTGGTCGCTACGTTCAATTTAAAAATACCTTCGGTGCTGCTGCAAAGCACCCTAGTAGTAATAAAATCCTGTGCATGCTATATTCGAATAGTTACGCTCTTTTCATCATGCATAAAAATAGTGGTATTCCAGCCTGCTCATCTTTCTATGCGGGTGTGACAGTCATGTAAATCTACTGAAAAAATGTATATCGGTGCATCACATACAATCTGTTCATTTCTTTTGTCATGGGCCGTCTCATTGCTTTTTGTGTTCCTATGTTACTACCTTATTCTAATTTATGAAGCAGTAGACAATTTCTTCTCTTGTCATTCATGACATTGTTACGGCCACTGACAACAGTTGCTCTGACATATTTATTTGCAGTTGCCAGCTGCCAGTATCTACTGGGCCATTCGTGCTTCCAGCTTTTGGCTGTGCTATCTCTCCTCAGCTGTTTGTGGTAGGTATTGTTTTCCAGTGATGCATACCTTACCTGCCTATTTAGAAAAATTTCGTAGACATAGGCTCACAGCCGGGTTTAGAAATGCATGCAGAGCTCTACGTGCACTTAGCAGCAGTACCTCCCTGTATAATCACATGAATCTGATCCTGAATTACATGAATGTAATTACATGATCTGTATGAAATAGTCGCTCATGAAGCTTTTGACTGCTGCTGTTAGCATAATGGAATTTACACTGCTTCAGGTGCAGAGACTATTTCACACATGTTGCCTCTTATGCATATGTGCCCTCTGAAAGGACGAACATATTCCTTTATCCCTTTAAAAAATATTGTGTTCTATCATGATGCTTTACCGGTATTTCTGGTGTATAGACCAAAATGTCACTCAGTATTGTAACATGAAGCGGGAACTCAGTTTGTCCAATGTTTTAGAGGTAACATGAAGCGGGAACTGAGTTTGTCCAATGTTTTAGGGGTCCTAAAACATTGGACCAACACAGTTCCCACTCGAGTTATTGATCACTTCGCTCTCGCCCTACCATAAGCTTGCCGTCCAGGTTGGACAAATTGATAGAGCGACTGCTCCTGTGAAGTGGTGGTTCTGAGTTCGAACACCGGACCAGGACGAATCTTTCTTTAACTACGAACTTTCTGTGAAAGCTGTATAGCTTTCCTTTGTAGCCATTTGGCTGTGCTCGAGTGGATGTCAATGAGTAATTACTCCTTATTACAGATGTTTTGTCAACGCCAAACTGATTCAGTAGCAACAAATAGTAGAAGGGTAAAAGCATGCTGCTCCCAAAAATTTCTTTAAGCATGTTATAAAATGTATGCTGTATTGTTTTAACTGCTGCAAAGAAATAACGGTGATGTTAGATGCCCAGCCCCTATTAGGTAAACATAGCTCGCAATTAACACAGTGGATGGAAAAGAAATATGGACTTCAACCCTCACGACGACCCTCACCCCAGTAAAACAAAAAGTGCCAGTGTTGCCATACTTGAGAGCTTTGCTCTTTAAAATTGCAGTAGACTGCTACTCAAAGTTGACAAAAAAATGCGTCTCGTTTTCTGCATGTGCATTCCACAGTGCTGGTGCCATTTTCACTGGCCATTGACATTCAGTCGCATGATGTGCACCCCGCTCCTCGAGTTGATTTTGTTTGTCTTGTGAACCTGCCGTCAAAATCAGTGCAGGATAATGCTTCCCCAGTTGATCTGCAGTTAACCTTGTCCTTTGCCAGCTGCTGTCACCCTTTCTCCACAGAGAAGGGCGGTGGGAGTCCAAGCTAGGTGGAGTTGAAATATTTGACTAGTAGTGGACAGGGATCCTGCGGTTTGTTGAGTACACAGGCAAATTGGAGACTTATGGAAGAATTTTTTTACCAGCCAAAAAAGACGCATACACAAGACAGAACCGCACAGGACAAGGGCTGGTAAAAGCCGTAGTCCTCTGTGGTTCTCTCTTGTGTATGCGTGTTCCTTGGCGGGTAAAAAAATTCCTCCGCAAGTCTCCAATTTGCCGGTGTCCTCCACAGATTGGAGGATCCCTGTCTGTTACTAGTCAAATTTCATTACTCCACCTGGATTGGACTCCCACTGCCCTTCTCAAACTTTTGAAATCCTGTTGCCCTAGCAGATCATCAGCTGTCGGTTGTATTACTTTCGCTTCAGTGAAATTTGACATGTAGCGGACAGGGATCCTAGAATTTGTGGAGTACACAGGCAAACTGGAGACTTATAGAATTTTTTTACCAGCCAAGGAAGACGCATACACAAGATTCGTTGTCTGTGTTTCACAACTGAAAGTTCTAAATGCGTGCAAAAGTGTATCGTGCATTCGCACGTATTTTGAAAACTCAGTTTCTGCAGCATTAGGTTTTCGGAATTGGAGCTGTAGCATTGCCGCCACAGAATCCCGCTCGTTAACAAAGCGCACACTTATTTGCTAGGTATATATTCGGTATACCGCAACCAGTACAACGTCACTGTTTGGAAGGTTCTGTCGTGAAATTTCTGATTGTGCAAGGTAGCTTTTCTTTTAAATTCAAGCGCTCTCTATTTGCTTTTTCCTGTGCATATTCATCGGTCGTTTCAATTCGGAAGCGTTGGTGCTGCAAGACGTGCATACGGAAGCTACGTTTGTGCACAAAGCTCCTGAATTTTTGAAAGCGCAGCTCTGACAGTTCTCGTTGTCATAAATAAGTACAAAGCAGCCTAATCTTTTTAGGCACACCATTTCATGCTCTTAGCTGTTTCTGAGAAACAGGCTGCCTTTTTTTCTGTTTTTGGTGTGAAACATTCCTAACAACTTCTTTCTTTCTCGATGCACAGATAGCCTATGCATACACGGGCAGCTTGATTGCAATATTTAGGGCAATATTTATAACAGGTGCAGTGAGCCTTGGTGCATGTGGACAGAAATTAAGCTAGGGTGGGGTGGGGTATTTTCGCACAGGGTAATATTATGCGGAGGGTTTGGCGTATTGAAACCGAGTCTTTCTGAGCTCTTATTAGACGTCCCAGCACCAGGACAGTAGTTGAGGCTTTTCTTCTTTGTTGTCTAGTCAATGGTTTCCATCACATAAAATAGCCTTAATTCTAGCTATCCCGTGGCCGTCTAACAGAACGATGCAGATATACTGAAGTGATCAGTGTTGCATAAAAGTAGTGAGAACATTGCAAATGCAAGGCAACTTCATTGGTTTGCAGTGCACTAACGTGGCAGTCAGAGAGAATTACACATTACATTTGCAAATCTAAATTGTGCATAATAGTATGGACTGGCACGTAATGTGCGAAGTAATCACAGTTATCTCGTTCATGCCAAATGCTAGTGTCAAACATTGTCAGTATTGCATATTTATAAAGAGCAGGCATGCTGCGCCTAACTTGTCGTTGGATAGTTTTTATTAGTATGAAAGCAAAAAGTTTACACATGGCTGTCGTGTTCTTGCGTGGGAAGTAGTATTACCTTAAATGAGTATAAACACCAAATTTTTGGTTATGTGTGTTCTTTGTAGTGACGTGCTGGGCATTCGTATACATAGAATTGTTGCATAGTATTCGTCTCCAATCGCTAAATAATTACAACCAGGACAGCAGCGGTCATGTTGGTTATTCATTCTTGATGGAACAGCGCAAAACATCGGGACAAGAGACAAGCGCTGACTTACAACTGGTTTTTATTTCGAAGAAACATTGCTTCTTATACCTTCTTCACCCTCTCAAAAAACACATGCGTCGCAACCATATCGTTCAAGCGTCCACAAAAAAGCATAAGACAAATAATCACAGATATTTATAATCACATTTTTAACATGTCAAATTCTTTCTTAGTCAAAGCAACAGACGGCGTGCTGACACAATCGTCGCGCAGACTCGCTATCGAAGCTGCCTCGATTATTTCCCGGACTAACTGGTCTTTGTGATTAGCCAAAGCTTTGCATTTTTGGAAAACCGGTGCACAACTACTTGAAGGGCAATCTCTGCAATGGATTTCCAGGTTCCTGCAAGCTTGCTCGAAATTATTTTTGTGTTCTAGCAGCCTTTCATTCATGCACCTGCCAGTCTGCCCAATGTACTGTTTACCGCAAGTCACTGGCAACGAATAAACAAGGCCTTCGGTGCACTCCACAAAGGGGGTTCGATGCTTTATCGTGCATCCCTGCTTCTTTTTGGTCGGATCGGAGTTGACTCGTCTGCACAGACTTTTGAGTTTATTAGGAGCAGTCATCACTACATTCACGCCAGCTTTTCGACCTATGCCTTTCAGGCGATGGGAAATATTGTGAAGATACGGAATTGCTACTACCGGCCTCCTTTCTTTCTGTTTCTGTGCATCATCTTGCTGCTCGGGCCTAGCCTGCATCAGGTGCTTTTTCATCTGCTTGGCAACAGATACCAACAGGTGCGAGGGGTAACCCGAGTTGCCAAGCCGTTCCGCCTGGCAAAGAAAGCTCACATTCATTTTGTGAACACAGGATTTCCTCAAGGCATTCGTGAAGCACAAGTTCACAATAGCCCTCTTGGTCAGCTTAGAGTGAGCTGATTGGAAGGGCATTGGCGCTTTCTCCGCTCTGGGCTCATAGGCCCAGCAGGCGTGCCCTCTAGTGAACTCAAGTCTCAGGTCTAAAAACCTGAGTGACCCTTGAGCAGGAAGCTCGTGCGTGATAATAAGTGGCTGCAAAGCCTGCGCAAAGCGACCCACCTCCTCCATTACTGCTTCTAGCGTATTCGCCCTTTGGCCATCACAAAGAACTAGGTAGTCATCAACGTACCTGAATACCTTTTTAACACTAGTACCTGCAAGGGTTACGTTCAGGAACCTGTCTTTTCGCGCCAAGTACAAATCACTGAGTAGAGGCGCGATACATGAACCAATGCAAACACCGCGTTTCTGGAGATACACTTTTTCCTCCCAACAGACGTAAGTTGACCTGAGGTACACTGCTAATAGCTCCAGGAACCCTCTAATAGACATTCCGCAGGCGTTTTGAAATGCAACAGCACCATGCGTATCTATGCATTCTTCTACAGACACCATCAGCTCGTCATGCGGTATGGAATAATACAAATCTTTTACATCAACTGAGCATGCGGCAAAGGCACTGCTAGAATTGTCAGTTAAAAATCTAGCTATATCGTCCGAAGATTTCACCTGAAATGGGTCGTCAATTGTTAGTAGTTTTAATTTTGCTTGCAAGAAGACACCAAGAATCTTTTGCCACGTCCCTCCCTCAGAAATTATTACCCTCAAGGGCCAGTCTGGTTTGTGAGTTTTTACAGTGAAAAACGCGTCCAAGTTAGACTTCTTGCAAGTTTTTATGCCTCGAAGGAGGTAGTCAAGTTTAAGTTCTTTGCATAGCTTCATAGCAGTTACCTTTGCTTTCCTAACAGCTGATGTCTTGTGCTCGTCAAAAACAGAGCTGATGGTTTCTAACGCCTTAGTTTTGTACAAGTCCTTGGAAATCACAGCAAAGCCCCCCTCTTTGTCAGAGGTCAGCAACGCAAGGGAATTGTCTTTCAAGTACCTTACAGTACGTCCCACTGGGAGATTCCTCTCGCAGAGCTGGTAGCGGCCAACGACGTCGGCTCCGTCTGAAATACACCTTGCACTTTCCGACTCAGGGCTTGCCTTGGCAACGCGCCGCACCATGGCAAGAAGCTCCGGTGTTGTCTTCTTCGGTTGGATGGCAAACTTAGGCCCAAGGCTAAGCACCTCGCGGACCGGTTGTGGCAGAACATCCACACCAAGCGTGTGGATCTTGTTTTCTTGGCTTTGTTCGGTCATGCCTCTTCTCCTTTCATTGTAGTCAGCGCGCAGCAAGGTGCAAGGAAAGTGCAAGGTGTATTTCAGACGGAGCCGACGTCGGTGGCCGCTACCAGCTCTGCGAGAGGAATCTCCCAGTGGGACGTACTGTAAGGTACTTGAAAGACAATTCCCTTGCGTTGCTGACCTCTGACAAAGAGGGGGGCTTTGCTGTGATTTCCAAGGACTTGTACAAAACTAAGGCGTTAGAAACCATCAGCTCTGTTTTTGACGAGCACAAGACATCAGCTGTTAGGAAAGCAAAGGTAACTGCTATGAAGCTATGCAAAGAACTTAAACTTGACTACCTCCTTCGAGGCATAAAAACTTGCAAGAAGTCTAACTTGGACGCGTTTTTCACTGTAAAAACTCACAAACCAGACTGGCCCTTGAGGGTAATAATTTCTGAGGGAGGGACGTGGCAAAAGATTCTTGGTGTCTTCTTGCAAGCAAAATTAAAACTACTAACAATTGACGACCCATTTCAGGTGAAATCTTCGGACGATATAGCTAGATTTTTAACTGACAATTCTAGCAGTGCCTTTGCCGCATGCTCAGTTGATGTAAAAGATTTGTATTATTCCATACCGCATGACGAGCTGATGGTGTCTGTAGAAGAATGCATAGATACGCATGGTGCTGTTGCATTTCAAAACGCCTGCGGAATGTCTATTAGAGGGTTCCTGGAGCTATTAGCAGTGTACCTCAGGTCAACTTACGTCTGTTGGGAGGAAAAAGTGTATCTCCAGAAACGCGGTGTTTGCATTGGTTCATGTATCGCGCCTCTACTCAGTGATTTGTACTTGGCGCGAAAAGACAGGTTCCTGAACGTAACCCTTGCAGGTACTAGTGTTAAAAAGGTATTTAGGTACGTTGATGACTACCTAGTTCTTTGTGATGGCCAAAGGGCGAATACGCTAGAAGCAGTAATGGAGGAGGTGGGTCGCTTTGCGCAGGCTTTGCAGCCACTTATTATCACGCACGAGCTTCCTGCTCAAGGGTCACTCAGGTTTTTAGACCTGAGACTTGAGTTCACTAGAGGGCACGCCTGCTGGGCCTATGAGCCCAGAGCGGAGAAAGCGCAAATGCCCTTCCAATCAGCTCACTCTAAGCTGACCAAGAGGGCTATTGTGAACTTGTGCTTCACGAATGCCTTGAGGAAATCCTGTGTTCACAAAATGAATGTGAGCTTTCTTCGCCAGGCGGAACGGCTTGGCAACTCGGGTTACCCCTCGCACCTGTTGGTATCTGTTGCCAAGCAGATGAAAAAGCACCTGATGCAGGCTAGGCCCGAGCAGCAAGATGATGCACAGAAACAGAAAGAAAGGAGGCCGGTAGTAGCAATTCCGTATCTTCACAATATTTCCCATCGCCTGAAAGGCATAGGTCGAAAAGCTGGCGTGAATGTAGTGATGACTGCTCCTAATAAACTCAAAAGTCTGTGCAGACGAGTCAACTCCGATCCGACCAAAAAGAAGCAGGGATGCACGATAAAGCATCGAACCCCCTTTGTGGAGTGCACCGAAGGCCTTGTTTATTCGTTGCCAGTGACTTGCGGTAAACAGTACATTGGGCAGACTGGCAGGTGCATGAATGAAAGGCTGCTAGAACACAAAAATAATTTCGAGCAAGCTTGCAGGAACCTGGGAATCCATTGCAGAGATTGCCCTTCAAGTAGTTGTGCACCGGTTTTCCAAAAATGCAAAGCTTTGGCTAATCACAAAGACCAGTTAGTCCGGGAAATAATCGAGGCAGCTTCGATAGCGAGTCTGCGCGACGATTGTGTCAGCACGCCGTCTGTTGCTTTGACTAAGAAAGAATTTGACATGTTAAAAATGTGATTATAAATATCTGTGATTATTTGTCTTATGCTTTTTTGTGGACGCTTGAACGATATGGTTGCGACGCATGTGTTTTTTGAGAGGGTGAAGAAGGTATAAAAAGCAATGTTTCTTCGAAATAAAAACCAGTTGTAAGTCAGCGCTTGTCTCTTGTCCCGATGTTTTGCGCTGTTCCATCAAGAATTACAACCAGATTTCTTTTCTTCCCTGTTTCAATAGCATAGCAATTGCTATGACATCAATGTTCAGTATAGGTTATGGAAGGCACAAAAAAGCTACTATATCGCTACTTCATCGTTTTAATTAGTTACAATGCTAAAGCCAGCCTGCCTTAAGAGTCGGAATCACAATGAATGACGAAGCCGCAATTATATTGCAGTTTTCCTCATGCCTCCCCTGGCTTATACTGACCTTTGATGCCATTGCCATTGCTCAGTTTTTAAAAGTGAAGTAGGAGAGAGAAGATATTTAATTACAAATTATTTAGCAGTCATAGGCGAATACTGTGTGGTTATCCGTGCATAGTAATGCCTTATGCATCATTAAAAACAAAAAAAAATGTGCAACTGAAATTTGCTCGGCTGCTGACCCAAAAGACGCGGGTTCGATCCCGGCCGCGGCGGCTGGAATTTCTTTGGAGGAGAAATTCTAGAGGCCCGTGTACTGTGCGATGTCAGTGCACGTTAAAGAACCCCAGGTGGTCGAAATTTCCGGAGCCCTTCACTACGGCGTCTCTCATACCCTGGGTCGCTTTGGGACGTTAAACCCCATAAACCAACCCAAACCAAAGTGAAATTTGTTGTCTGCCTCTTTGAGATGAAAAATTTTGAATTTTTCCTTCACTATTTTAGAGCATGAAATTCAGTTAATGGTATCTGAGAAACAGGAATTGCAACAGCCATTTCTCTTCAGCAAGAAAACTGTCATTGGTTTAAGTGTTTTCCCGATTCAAGGTTACCCTATATTTTAAACTGCACAGTGTATTATGTGACAAGAACCGTCAAGCACAATAGGTGTGGTTTTAGAAATGACTGGAAGTGATAAGGGAATACATTTACTTAGAGCAGGTAGTGACCGCTGATCCGGATCATGAAGAGTAATAACTAGAGGAATATGAATGGGGTGGAGTGCATATGGCAGGTTCTCTCAGATCATGAATGGCAGTTTTTCAATACCCCTCAAGAGAAAAGTATACAACAGCTGTATCCTACCGGTATTCACCTATGGGGGAGAAACGTGGAGGCTAACGAAGAGGGTTCAGCTTAAGTTAAGGACAACGCAACGAGCTATGGAAATAGAAATGATAGGCGTAACGTTAAGAGATCGGAAGCGGGCGGAGTGGGTGAGGGAACAAACGCGGGTTGAAGACATCCTAGTCGAAATCAGGAGAAAGAAGGGTGCTTGGGCAGGGCATGTAAGACGAAGGCAAGATAATCGCTGGTCCTTAAGGGTAACGGAGTGGATTCCAAGAGAAGGCAGGCGTAGCAGGAAGCAGCAAAATGTTCCATGGGCGAAGGTTTGCAGGAAGACGGTGGACATAGCTGGCGAAGGACAGGGTTAATTGGAGAACATGGGAGAGGCCTTTGCCTTGCAGTGGGCGTAGTCAGGCTGATCATGATACTTGCAGAAGAGCTTGCTCATGTTAAAATTTTCATTTGGTAAATATGTGCTTGTTTTACATGCACACAGCTTTTGAAAGGACTAGCATAGTGATAATTGTATTGGGCTTCATAAAATTGTAGCTCTGAATGAAGGTTTGCAATGAAAGGTGTCTGCACTTGGTC
This sequence comes from Amblyomma mixtum, assembly GCF_055824585.1. Classification (NCBI taxonomy): domain Eukaryota; kingdom Metazoa; phylum Arthropoda; class Arachnida; order Ixodida; family Ixodidae; genus Amblyomma; species Amblyomma mixtum. The sequence goes on from NC_143018.1 coordinate 148,564,110, forward strand.
ACAATATAGGTACACACTAGTGGCGACATGACACACACGATCAGTACATTCTAGTTGTATTCTTTCTTTTTTTTTCATGGGGTTATATGCAGGATAGTATGAAAAGGGCATTGGAATTGACTCTTACTTGCATTATTTTCATTCATGTTTGCAGGCACCCGGTGAAATGCACTCATAGCCAAAGCTCCTTCACTCAGCCGAGCAAGCTACGGCATCATCCAGCATCTTAGTTTCTTTTGAGCGCTTACAGCTCACTGCGGTGGATTTGGTAGATGGGTTTACTTTGCTTTTGGCAGTGTTCTTGGCATTTAATGTCAAGTACACCCCAAAAACAAAGCGGGCTTGTCTGCTGCTTGAGACACTAATGGGGCTTGATCCTAGCGAGCGCCTCCTGAGCGTGTTTTGGGCAGCCACAGCAATCACAGCAATGACTTGAGAAATAAAAGTTATCAGTGTTGTACATTTGTGTCATTATTTCTTGAACCATTGTTATTCCCAACGCAGACAGAGCACCATACTAATGTGCAAACTGTAGTGTAGCCATAAAGTAGTTGTATGAGCAAAAATTATTCTACTCAAAGATTATAATCCCTTTTGCTCATTACTCTTTTGTAGATGTAGCGCAGGTGGATCCTGCAAAACATATGACCAACTTGCTCTGAAGAATATGTGAAATAAGGAAATTAGTACGATACATTGAAAACACGTGAAACTCCTTTGGAAGGAGTAATATAAGATCTGGGCTGATACTCCTTGAAGGAGTATAGTCACTCTAACAAACGGAGTCCTGGAACTCTACCTGAAAGAGTAGTAGGATGCTGTTTCAATGTGGTAGCTTTACTCCCTCGGAGGAGTGCCTGTACTCTATTGCAGGAGTAGTACAGTACTCCTTGAGTAGGTGTTGGATCACTCTTTGTCCAGAGGGAGTAATTTTATTCTGGAAAAAGGAGTGGAATATGGGACAAGCGAATACTCCTTCAAAGTGTGTTCTGGGCACTCCTCTGCACTCCTTTAGTTCTAAGAGTGTAGGTCAGGTGGTTCCACAGGGTATCGGGATAAGCAGTCAGCGTCCAGGTGATGGCGCCCTGACTTGTACACGACGGAGTATGAGTATTCTTGGAGGCGCAATGCCCAGCGACCAAGGCGACCGGTGGGATCTTTTAGTGAAGACAACCAACAGAGAGCGTGGTGATCAGTGACAACAGCGAATGAACGGCCGAACAGGTAGGGTCTGAATTTAGCTACTGCCCAGACAAGGGCAAGACACTCGCGCTCAGTAATGGTGTAATTTTGCTCTGCGGCTGAAAGTAGGCGGCTGGCATAAGCGATGACTCGATCTTGACCCTGTTGACGTTGGGCTAGGACGGCGCCGATGCCATATCCGGAGGCGTCGGTGCGAACCTCAGTGGGAGACGACGGGTCAAAATGTGCTAAGATGGGCGGAGTGGTCAGCAAATGGACGAGAGATGAAAATGAGTTCTCTTGAGCAGGGCCCCAGGTAAAGGGCATGTCGTTCTTCAGAAGATCGGTGAGGGGACGAGCGATGCCGGCGAAATCTTTGATAAAACGGCGAAAATATGAGCACAAGCCGACAAAGCTGCGCACATCTTTCGACGACCTTGGAAGAGGAAAGTCCTTCACAGCTTGAATTTTGATGGGATCTGGGCGTACACCAGAAGCGTCAACGAGGTGTCCGAGAATAGTGAGTTGGCGACGACCGAACTTGCATTTCGATGAGTGCAGCTGATGTCCGGCGTTACGAAACACTGTCAGAATATTGGAGAGGCGCTCGAGGTGCGTGGCAAAAGTAGGCGAGAAAACCACAACATCGTCTAGGTAACAGAGGCAGGTGGACCATTTAAAGCCACGAAGAAGGGAGTCCATCATTCGTTCGAAGGTAGCTGGGGCGTTACAGAGGCCGAACGGCATGACTTTAAACTGGTATAAGCCATCAGGCGTCACGAAGGCGGTCTTCTCGCGGTCTTTTTCATCAACGGCAATTTGCCAGTACCCCGATCGAAGATCAATTGAAGAGAAATATTTGGCGCCGTGGAGGCAATCTAAGGCATCATCGATCCTTGGGAGTGGATATACGTCTTTTTTTGTGATGCGGTTGAGGTGCCGATAATCAACGCAGAAGCGCCAGCTGCCATCCTTCTTTTTCACCAGGACGACTGGTGAAGCCCAAGGACTTGACGAGGGCTCGATGATGTCTTTTGCGAGCATCTTGTCCACCTCTTGATTTATGACGGTGCGTTCGGCGCTGGACACTCGGTACGGACGTCTGCGGAGAGGAGCGGAATCACCGGTGTTTATGTGATGCGTCACCACAGAGGTCCGAGCCAAAACACGGCTATCAAAGTCGAAGATGTCGCGGAAAGATGATAAGAGGCACCTAAGATCGCGAGCTTGCATCGGCGGTAGGTCAGAAGCGATCATGTCTGCGTAGTCGTCCGTTGGGTTCGCTGTTGATGGGGCCGCAGGCAACCGGCATTGCTGAGTGGAAGGTAAGCAGCTGTCCACCACTGATATCACACATTCGGCAGCAGGGCACAGCGTGGCGAGTGAGATGCCTTGCGGGAGCGGTTGGATGGATGAACCGAAGTTCAGGACCGGAAGGCACGCTCGGTTGGCCGACATTGTAAATACAATGTGTGGAAGCGCAATGCTGCGCGTCAGGGCAACGTCAAGTTCCGGAGTGACTACGTAGTGACCATCAGGTACAGGGGGAACAGATGAGAAAGAAATGTAAGTTGCGGCTTGAGGCGGTAGACGGACAAAGTCGACAGCACATAGACGGTGGATAACTGGGGACGGCGACTCAGCAGAAAGAGGAAGGTCAAGCTGAACAACATTAGTGGCGCAGTCAATGAGGGCTGAATGCTCAGACAGGAAGTCGAGGCCAAGAATGACTTCATGAGGGCACTGGTCCAGAACAGAGAACAGAACGGATGTATGGCGGCCGGATATGGTCACACGGGCTGTGCATAGTCCAACAACATGAGCAGTTCCGCCGTCGGCAACGCGGAGAACGGCTTTGGGTGCAGGGGTCAGTACTTTGCGGAGGCGGAGTCGTAGGGCTGAACTCATGACGGATACGTGCGCGCCTGTATCGATCAGGGCTCTCACAGGCACTCCATCGACATGAATGGCGAGCAAATTATGGTGTGCGCGAAGGGCTAATCGAGGATTTTGGGACTGGGGCTGTACTGCAGCATCACCTCCAGACACTGTAGCGTCTAGTTTTCCGCTTGCGAGCGTCCGTAGGGGTCAGGAGAGGAGCGACGGCGTTGGGGCGAACGAGACTGGCGACGCAGGGTGGACGGGGAGCGGCTGGAGCAGGGAATCTGGCCGTCGACTGTAGCACTGTGCTGGGCTGGAGGGGGCGTGTAGTGGCTGGGCTGTTCGTCGTCTCGGTGGGAGCTGAGAGGACGGTATGTGCTGCGACGGGACCAATAATTTCGACAGTGGCGGGAGATGTGGCCAATGCGGTGGCAATGGAAACAAATGGGCCTGTCGTCGGTTGTCCGCCAGTCGTTAGGGTTTCGGCGACGTGGAGTGAAGTACGAAGGTCGTCCAGGAGCAATCGCAGTGATTTCGGGTGGTGGTGAAGACCGTACAGGACTGACGGGCTGGAAACCAAGGTTGGCAAGCTCTTGGCGGACGACAGCTTGTACCAGAGAGATGGTAGGTAAGCGGGTGTCGCCATCATGTAGATGCAGGGGGGCAGGGGACATAGCTTCGAGCTCGCGTCGGATGATGCGGGTCACATTTTCTGGGGGCGCTGGAGTTGCCCGGTGTCGCAGGTCTTCACATGAAGAAGTCGCAGCCGTGTTGGGGAGGCTTGTGTACGGCTGGCTAATACGCCTGCTTTTGGCTTCCTCGAAGCGTCGACATTCCTTAATAATTCCGTCGACTGTAGTGCAGCTCTTGTATACGAGCAAGTTGAAGGCATCGTCGGCGATTCCCTTCAACACGTGGCCGACTTTGTCAGACTCGGGCATGTTGGCGTCAACTTTGTGACAGAGGGCCAGCACATCTTGAATGTACGACACATAGGACTCCGTAGATGTTTGAGCTCGGGAGGCGAGGTCCTTCTTAGCGGCAAGCGTTCGGCCGAGCGGCCGTCCAAACAATTCGCGGAGTTTCTCTTTGCACACGTCCCAGCTGGTGAGATGGTCTTCGTGTGTCTCATACCAGACCCGGGCGGTGTCTTTTAGATAGAATATTACATTTGCGAGCATAAGGGTCGGATCCCAGCGGTTGTAGGTACTCACTCGCTCGTACATGTTGATCCAGTCGTCGACGTCAGTGTTGTCGGTACCAGAAAATGTCCCAGGGTCACGAGGGGGAGAAAGAACGAGTGATGTCATGGCCGGGGGCTGAGGTTTGCTGGGCGGCGTCGTGGGTCATGATGAGTGAAGGCAACTGGCGGCCGCTGCGGAGCTCCGTCGTCGGTAGACGTAGGGGAAATCCGCACCTCCACCAAATATGTTGCGGGAAAGAATATATTTACAGATATTTACAAATAGACAAGAACAGCTGCGAGCGGCACCGAGAACACAGTCCGAACTTCGTTGTCGTCTTCTACTCTTCCCACTCGTGCCATCACTCTTTGTCGTCGTCGTCTACCCGCATCAATATCATTCGGGCAGGTGAGGGATCCTGTTTGTAATAATGGAATCGGACTTATAACAGAGAAAGGTGTTACGGTTGTGAAGTACGCAGTGCTTGCGTGCTGGAAATTACAAACACTTTATTGCAAAAGCATTTGTTGGGCGAGTTGGTGTTTTTGATGATCCATAACTACAGCGCAAACGACAGGACAGAGATGAAGAAGGGACACCACACAGCGCTGACTCACAACTAAAGTTTATTGGATGCCAGAAGGTATAAATACCTCCCTGGCGGCCAGAAAGAATGCAGTCCACACTTACATGCGTGACTGACATAATAGTGCACCAGTCATATGCCGCCAAGCAAATCACATGCGCGAGAATACAATATAAGCAGTGACAGAATACAATATAATCAGTGACCAAGCACTTGTCAATATTCGCAATCAAGGTATCTTCTTTCTTTTTCTGACAACGCGACAGATGAAGCACTGATGCATTCTTCCGAGAGCCTACCTATTAAGTGAGCTTCAATGATCTCCCTTGCTAACGAGTCACGGTTCTTTTCTAACACTGCACTTTCCTGATAGTTTGGCGCACAGACGTAGGTGTCATCGTCATCTTCATTGCCTTTGCAGTGCCTGCAATGTTTCGCCACGTGTCCAGAGATAGCGACACGGGAGACATTATACTCATGCTCTCTGAGTCTTTCGTTTAAACATCGGCCGGTTTGGCCGATGTATCGCTTACCACAAGACAGTGGCAGCGAATATATCACCCCTTCCTGGCAAGGCACGAACTGTTTTGCGTGCTTTATCGGGCACTTGCGCGATTCTTTAATCTCTGAATTGACATTCTTAATCAGTGTCGCACAATCTGAAAAGAATCGGAAAACATGCAGGCGTTGATGTCGTCTTTTCGGCGCCCAAACGACTGTCCAGCCTGATTAAGAATGTCAATTCAGAGATTAAAGAATCGCGCAAGTGCGCGATAAAGCACGCAAAACAGTTCGTGCCTTGCCAGGAAGGGGTGATATATTCGCTGCCACTGTCTTGTGGTAAGCGATACATCGGCCAAACCGGCCGATGTTTAAACGAAAGACTCAGAGAGCATGAGTATAATGTCTCCCGTGTCGCTATCTCTGGACACGTGGCGAAACATTGCAGGCACTGCAAAGGCAATGAAGATGACGATGACACCTACGTCTGTGCGCCAAACTATCAGGAAAGTGCAGTGTTAGAAAAGAACCGTGACTCGTTAGCAAGGGAGATCATTGAAGCTCACTTAATAGGTAGGCTCTCGGAAAAATGCATCAGTGCTTCATCTGTCGCGTTGTCAGAAAAAGAAAGAAGATACCTTGATTGCGAATATTGACAAGTGCTTGGTCACTGATTATATTGTATTCTGTCACTGCTTATATTGTATTCTCGCGCATGTGATTTGCTTGGCGGCATATGACTGGTACACTATTATGTCAGTCACGCATGTAAGTGTGGACTGCATTCTTTCTGGCCGCCAGGGAGGTATTTATGCCTTCTGGCATCCAATAAACTTTAGTTGTGAGTCAGCGCTGTGTGGTGTCCCTTCTTCATCTCTGTCCTGTCGTTTGCGCTGTAGTTATGGACTTTATTGCACTGGGTCTGGAGCAGCGATCGTTTGTCGATCCCAGATGTGTTTGGCACATTGATGCTGAGCTTTATCACCGATTAAAGGACGGCCAAGCCAAACACCTGTGATGCGATGTTGTTGGAGTAGGACGTGCTCCAAGCACCGGTTCGTCGTCGTGCTCCGTGTTTGACGCCTTGCAAGCAGGTGTGACGCGCCTTCAGCGTTGTGCTGTGTATTACGTAGTTGCAACAGGCTATCTTGGTATGCGAGCGAAGAAATCAGCGGCTTTCGCCACGTTGCGTGTCCTTCGCAGAGGTGCTTAGATTTATCAGCGATGACGTCCGTTTTGCCTGTTATATTTCGATGGTCATCATCATCGATGTCTGTCAGAAATCAGCACAGCCGCGCAGCATACCTGTAGCCGGCAGGGATGCTGGGAGTGGCCCACCCATAGCGCGTACGCCTATAATTTATGTACGGCACGCCGGGGGCGTGACCAATGGTTTTGATTGACAGGTGAACTCGGAGCTAAACTCGTGAACGGTGAAGTGCCCCGAATTCATCTCGGGACTGTCATGGCGGCAGCAGCAGCAGCCTGGGTAATCACTTCCTGTGACGGCAAATGTCAGTACGGCCGGCTGGACCCGTTTACTGCCTTGGCCGACGACGAATTCCAGCGACATTTTGCCTCTCCAAAAAATCGGTACGATGGTTGTGTAAATAGTTAGGCGACGACCCACGCCTGCGGAGAGTGCGTACCGGGTCATTCGCTTTCGGTCGAAGAGCAATTCCTCTGCGCCCTCCGGTTCTTCGCGACCGGGAGCTTCCAGGGGAGCGTCGGCGCAGACCGCTTTATTGGACGCCAATAAAGCACTGTGAGCCGCTGTGTGGGGGACGTCTCCGACGCGCTTATCGACGCGGCTGTGCAGAAGCGGTGGCTCGCTTTGCCCACGACTGCGGCCGAGCGTACGTATGTTGAGGAGCGTTTCCTTCTGCGCGGCGGCATCACAGACGTCGTGGGATGCGTCCACGGGACCTACATTGGCGTAAAGGCCCCTTCGAAGTCCAGCCCTGACATGGTGAAGGCCAACTATTTCACGAGGAAGGCACATTATGCATTGAACATTGCAATGAGTAAAAAATAATTGTTCTCGCCAAGCCCTTTGGGCTACTCTACAGCACAGTGCCAAAGTCGATCCCAGACTCTTTTGGCGAAGACTGGATCAGCCGCTAACCGGTTCCACAGCACAATTCATAACATGCCAGGTACCTTAAGAGAGGCCCACAAAAAAAATAAAAGATGCCCAGGCTTAGCTTGGTTAAGCGAAGAATGCGTTGTATATTGCGCGGTCTTTTTTTTGAGGGCGAGGTATTGCTTGGCGGCACTCGATTTTCTCGGCAAGACGTCACGCGCCGGCGCAGCACCCCTAGCGGGAGGAGCGGGAGTCAGGTGGTGGCTGCGGCCGCGCGCGACCGCGCGAGTTGGGGCCCAGCTTTTCCTCCGTGACGTCACGCGCCGACGCAGTGCCCCTAGCGGGAGGAGCGGGAGTCAGGTGGTGGCTGCGGCCGCGAGCGACCGCGCGAGTTGGGGCTCAGCTTTTCCTCCGGCTGTCGTGACGTCATGCGTCACGTGGTTGCGCTGAAGGTCAATGGTGGCTGCCCGGCCGCGCTCAAGGGCTGAACTGAGTGATTGCAATATGCAACGCATAAAAGTGGGCTCCTCGGCAACGGCGAAATCGAAAGTTGCGGATGGCCACTTGTTAATCGGGCCACTGCAGAGCACTCACCACTGTGCTAATTAATTAAATCCCACGAGTGAATGTCATCTTTCGCACAAACCTCTCACTAGCATCTAAAAAGTATAGTCACAATGCTGCAGAATCGGGAAGATAACCGCCACTGCTGACCAAAAGCCGGTGCGAGCTCATTGACAACGAATTTCGGACAGCTCATATTAACGCGGTATGCACATAATGAGCAGATGCACTCAGTTCATTTCAGAACACGTCATCATATTCAAGCGATTCTGAAAAAAAAACGAGTTTTCTCATTCAACACACGCGAAATTCAACTTGCGATGAAAAAAAAATGTGAGATAAAAAGTTTCACCATGCGGGGTTTGAACCCACGCGCTCCCATTGCCTGTCGACTCTCCGGAGCGACGCGTTAGACCACACGGCCACAGAACAGCGCGGAGTGATACACCTCTCTTCATTTTTTTTTCCGCACTACTTCCGTAGCCTTCACAGCGATAACAGCGTTGCACATGTACCTCGTCGCCATTGGCGGTCAGCTGATGAGGGGCATTGGTAGCGTTCCCTCGCGGTACAAAGCAAAATTTAATAATGCATAAATCACTCCAAAGCGCTTTAAATCCAAATCTTGCACACTATAAAATGCTTATAAAGGTGTATTAAGTGCATTATAAAATTCAACAAACCTCGTTTGTCTAATTGCACACGCAGTGCACTTGGTGGAGCGACACACAAATGAAAAGTGCACCGGCGGTTGGCTCACGTGACCCGTTCTTTGTAGACTGCCCAAGAAGCCGATGAGGTGGCGCCGATGTGATGATGAAGCACGGAATATACCCAGATAACCCAATGAAGTTTGAGACGTGACGAGGGTGGGATTTTGTCCTGCTACCATTAGTTCACTCATCTGAGGGCGTCGCCAGAGCTCGGGAAGATTCCGAGTTTCAGCAAACTCGGGCCTTCCAGCATAGCGCCCCTGAACTTGAATTTTTCTCCTCGTCGCCACTTGTAACGAGTTAGTGGACCGAGCAATGCCGAGATGCGGACCGGCTCACGGGCGCCGTCAACGGCTAGGCTCGAAGAAACGGACGATGATGCACCGCGCTCCACTGGGCAACGAACAACTGCTCCTAGAGCCGCGTCCTTTTTATTGCCTTGCTGCATCGCAAGTTCTATTCCGTCGGCACCGGGTGGCGCCACAAAACAAACATACTTCTGAAGGAACCAGCGCACAAAACACAACGGACAAGAAAAAGGTGGTACACATTTTTCTCATTTCTTATGCCAAGGTTTATTATTTACGTCAAGAACACGCTTTAGCTCGTTTTTGTGACGCCGGCAGACAGGATCCAGGCTGGCCGGCCGGCCGGCATGCTCGGCGTTCCTCATGTTTGGACAAGAAAATACAAAACAGCCATGATACCAGAGAGGATGCTTCCTAGATTCGAGCAACGACAATATGCCTGTGCAAAAGTGGATCATTTGGCAACGACACCGCCTGCGGCAGCGCCGCGCGACGAACTGCGCGCTGGTCCCAGGCTGCCCTAATCGTCGCTAGGCCTATCTCGTTTCGCATCGAAGCCGCTGCTGACGGCGCTTCGGAAGTAGCCTACGCTATAATAAAAGGCCTACTATTCACATCGCTTCACTGCTAACTCCTCCCATAATAAAAAATATGTTCGATTGCCACGATGCCTTCAGCAACGGAGCTAGCAGACGGAAGGCGAACCGCACCAAGTAGCAGCAGCACCAAAGCGGCTGTGGGATGAAATTTGCTTGTATCGCAGTCATCACTTTTACCAGCAACTCGGTATTAACCAGCGATCGTCAGAAATGATGCATTTTTGACATGCATCTATTCTACGGCTTCCTATGGACGAGAACAAGCAATACTAGCGCGTTTTTCATTCGCCGGCGGCCGGCATCAAGGCTGGCAGGCCGGCCCGGCGTGGCTCGGCCCCGAGCGCCTTGAGGAGCGCGCTGTATGCCATCATGACGCTGCCGCTCTCCGCGCTCGTATTGGTAGGGCCCCTAGAAATACTTGTATTGCTTCCGCTTCCTGTCGTTCCGTTTGCCGCGCGCAGCTCGTCGTTGGCATCCAGCACGTTGGACGCAGGCGACGAGCTGCGATCGGTCGTTGCGACGTCGTTCGCAACGGCGCGCCGAATTGCACACACTTTTCCCACATGTGTCCCCGCCTTAATGCTGAAATCCCATTTCGGCACTCATCCGCGAAAGTCGTTACTTAAGCTCGGGGCCCATAGTTCGAGAGAAGCCGCAGCAACGGTTGCCAGACACAGGGGAACGCCAGCAGACAGCGGGAAAGCGAGCGAGCGAAAGAGCGCGTCAACCAGAAGTAAACAAACCGATCTCGTCGTTGACGTATTTGTGGGCGGAGCATGGTCCCAGCCTGTAATCTTAATTTTTTTATGGTTTGCTTCGGTGTACGAGTTGAGAGGGAAAAGGATGGTGGTTATATTTAATAGCCATTATCTCTGGTTGCACACAAGGTAGATCAAAAATTTTTGCGGTAGGATGATGGATCGTTCAATGTCTATCAGTATTTAGACTTCTCTTTGCCTACATGGCCACCTTTTCAGGGATCCTTTAAGTTAGCATTGGCGAAATTAAATTTTACGCTCTATTTGCGAGTAGCAGCGATTAGCAGTGTGTTTTAAGCTTATTCTTAGGGGCACGTGATATATAACGTCAGTTAGAAAGGCGATGTCGAACAAGTTATTTAAATAAAATGAGTTTGGTAATCTCGTAGCAGCTACGGAGAGCAACCGTTCGCACGAGACTCTTGTTGGTTGGGGGGATTGGTGGTTGAGGGGGTCTCGAATATCCACACCTTGCGGTAGATGGTCGGAGGGTGGAAGTGGCTGGGCTGCTCAAAGGATATAGTAGTAGTAGTAGTAGAAGACGTTTATTCGGCGAAAATTTACAGGCCGAGCATGTCGACCGCCTGGGCGACCAGAAATCGCTGTCCTTCCTCCCCTTCAGCGCCAAGCCAGTCGAGCCAGGTGGTGATGGATAAAGAAGGTGGGGGGTAGGAACCCGACTGCTGAGCAGCCGGGCAATAGAAGAGGCAATGGGCAAGGTCCGCATAGATACAGGGGCAGTTGGGACAGGAAGGGTCCGATCGATAGCGATAGAGAAAGAGGCGAGACGGGGTGATGATTGCATTCATTTGAACGTGCCGAAGAAGGCGAGCCTCCGGCACTGTGAGTGATGGATGAGGGGGAGGGTAAATATAGGCGTTTGTCGAGGCGGAGCTCGAGGTAGACCTCTTTTATGGTGCGGCGAAGGGTGAGTCTCCCACCGTCCTTTGAGGGCTTGGGCCAGGGGATCAACGGTGCCCGGAAAAGTGTGTCACGGGCGAGCTGATGAGCCAGCTCATTGCCCTCAATCCCTGAATGCCCAGGGACCCAGCGGAGGAAAACGATGGAAGGCTGCAATGCGGAGACCGCTCGTTCGACCTCCTGTTGAAGAGAAGGGGTTAGGGTGCGTTTCTGTATGTGGTGTATAGCGGCTTGTGAGTCTGAATAGACTGTGTACTCTTGAAGAGAGGGAAGGAGGGCAAATGACTGGAGGGCATGCGCAATGGCGAGGACCTCGACGGACAATGCATCCGGAGGGCGTAGAAACGGCCCGCTGGTGCGAGTTTCAGGAGCGGGGAGGCGGGGGTGGTACAGGGCGTAGCCGCAGGAACCTCGAGGAGCCACGAAGCAGGCATCCGTGTAAGCTACGCCCTGGGTATCAAAGAGAGGGGAATGGTGCTGTGCGGCCGCATGACGACGGCCGGCGTGCAGAACGGGGGACATGTTGGACGGAAAGGGGAGGATCCGAAGATTGGGACCCGGGGTGGGAATAGGAGAGGTAAACGGGGCGCAGGGAATGGGCGAGATACCCGCTTGAATCAGTAACCACTGACCCTGACGGGTAAGGGAAAGCTGGGCAATCTGCGAGTCATGATGGAGAGAGAGCAGAGAACGGAGAGGATGAAAGAGGCCTGTTGCAAAGATCTTTGCAGTAGAGGTAGTGATAGGGAGGTTGAGAGCTGCCTTGTAGAGGCCCACAAGGGCAGTCTCAAGAGCGTTGAGTCTGATTGAAGGAAACGTAGGGTGCGAAGTACAAGACCTTGTTGAGGGCTAGCGCGTGGGCAACTCGGCACGCATGAGCCTCGTGGAGACCTGAGCGCCGAGTGACCACGCGCCGCAGGAGGTGAGTTACGGAGTGGCAGGTGGTGACAGCACGGTGGAGGGCTTGCACGTTCTTGGCTGCATGCAAAGGAAAGCCAGGAACTTTGCACTGCGTGACAACAGGAATGGGAGAGCCAGAAAGGTGGAGAGAGACGAATTGGTTGTGTGAGCGCTAGTATGAGGAATGGTTGAGGAGAAGGAGCTCGGTTTTTTTCAGGAGCAGTAGAGAGGCCAGCAGTGGTGAGAAAGGAGTCGATGAGATCTAGGCCACGTTGCAGGGTGTCCTGTACATGACCGGGAGAGCCAGACGAACACCAGAGAGTGATGTCATCGGCGTAAAATATATGATGCAGGTCGGGAATTTCAGCTAGCTGGGAGGCGAGAGGGGCCATAGCAAGATTGAAAAGGGTAGGAGAGAGAACAGCACCTTGAGGAGTGCCTCGGGTGAGGTTGTGGGGGTCGGACAGATAGGTGTCGACTCGAAAGCGAGCGACATGTTTAGAGAGGAATGAGCGGATATAACAGTACATGCGGGAGCCACAGTCTAGGGAGGCGAGTTGGGAAAGGATGTGGTCGTGGCAAACACCGTCGAAGGCCTTGCGAACATCGACGGTCACAAGTGCGTGAATTTGAGTGGGGGTAGGTGACAGAAACGTGTGCTGGAGAACCAGAAACATGTCCTGTGCACAGACGTGGCGTCGGAAGCCGATGAGAGAATGAGGGAAGAACTCCCTCGTTGTATGTATGCCGGGGGGTGGGGGGATTTGACTAGAACGTCGGTTATGGGGAGACAGAACGATGTCTGCCTTTGTATAGATGCCGATGGAGGGCAGCTTCTGTTTTCAATAGTGCCCGCTAACGTAGGAGATGCCTGCGGTGGTCCTGACGGCGCCCGCGTGCGTACCCTGCAAACAGGAATTCCCGACGGACACGAGCTTCAGGGGACAACTATTACTCGCGCGACGGGGTTCTCCGGAACTGCTGAAGCTGGAGGGTTACCTCATGAGATAGATTGTAGCGCATACAAAGCCGGTTTACGAAAATTTTGAGTTCATTTTTCGGCTCTTTCCGTAAATTTGTATCTTTTTGCAGCGTAACGTAAATAAAAGTAGATAAATTGAAGGCAGTCAGCAATTTATAAATTTGGTATTTAAATTATTCTGTTTAAGAATTTTCATTGTCCTGAACCCATTTGAACCGGTTGGACCGTGTGCGAACCGGAACGGAATGCCGCTCCAGAGCCGAACCCGAACTGAACCCGAAAGGCGTGAACCCCAACCCGCACCGAACACGAAAAAATTCTGGTTCGACACCCTGGTGGTAACTTTGCCCTCCGTATAACGAAAGTTCGCTGTCAGCTTTAAAGCGAGAACCGCCGAGAGCGGCGGGCATTCTATTCAATGACAAATTGTTGCTTTCGCCGGCGCCGAATGATTCAGTACATTGCGAGCGCAGATAAACCCAATCAACAGTTTTCTTGTAGAAGCACTTTTAGCGGCCTTCCTCACTGCCTGGAAGACTCCCGTCACCAATACGTGACATCTGGTGGAGGTGCTAACGGACGTCCTTGTCGCCGTCCACCCCTGGGAGCCGCGAAGGCAAATCGAGCCATCTTGATGAAGCAGATAATGAGAAAGCCGCAGAAGCCATCCCAAACGATGATGAAGAGCGAAGAAGCCGTCTTCTCCATAGGCGTTCACATACTCTCGGACCACACGGGAGCAAAGGAAGACTAGCCGTTTTCTGTCCAAGAACGAGGCTAACTTTTTGACGACTCAGAAGGAGTGCCTTGCCATCATCTGGGCTACGTCGAAGTTCCACCCCTACCTGTACGCACGACCAAGGCGGTCAGCGATTATCACGTACTGTGTTCGCTTGCCAGTTTGCGGAACCCTGCAGCCGCCTCGCTCGATGGAGCCTGCGCCTTCAGGAGGTTGACGTCACCGTCGTTTACAAGTAAGCACTCGGACTCCGCCTGCCTGTCACGAGCCCTGAGCCGCTGCCGGGCAATGATGACGACGCCTTCCTAGAAACCATCAGCTCTAGCTCTTTTTGCACAGCAGCAACGCACGGACCCAGACCTATAACGCCTCATCGATTACATGGTAGGCAAGATTTATCTATCCTCTGCCTCGTTCAAGCGAGGATTGTCTTCGATCTGTGCATAGAATGATGTCCTCACGTAGAACGTCGCAGCGTACAAAATGGCCAAACCTCCATCTTTTACCTGCAGGTCTACACGAAGAAACTCTACAGCAAAACATGGTGTTCGCCTAAATGGTGCAGACTATAATAAAACATCGCCAAACACGACGGATGAGAACCCTCGTTCTATGTTTAGTCAATCGCCTTTTGCTTTGTTTTATTATGAAGCTCTACAGGCTTCACACGACGAACCGAAAGGTGGCAATCTCGGGTTTTCTCGCATTCTCCGCCGCATTCAAGACAGGCATTACTGGCCCAGACTGTCTGCCGATGGCGCTTATTCAGTGAAAATCTGCAGAGCTCGTCAGCAACGAAAGACCCCTCTCACCGGAGCAGGAGGATTTCTGAACCCCATTGAACATCCGTCAAAGCCCCTCCAGCAGATTGACATGGACCTGCTTGGCCATTTCCCAAAGTCAATGGCTGGAATTAATTGGATCATCATAGCGACCGACTACCTAACCCACTACGCCGAGGCAAAAGCCGTACCGAACGGAATAGCAACAGAAGTCACATTTTTTGTGGAGTTCACCCTTCCGCGACAGGGCGGCCCCGATGTCTTCATCACGGACAGAGGAACAGCATTCACGGCGGAACTGACGCAAGCCATCCTGAGCTACGGCTAAAGAAACCACCGGAGGACAACTGCATACTATCCGCAGACCAAAGAACTGACCACCCAGAACGCCTTTTAGGCTCGTCCATAGCAAGGAGGCCAAGAGCACGCTAGACGCCATGCTGTCCGACGTTACCGACGAAGATAACGTCGGCATCGCCGCCTACCTTCAGCGTGCAGAAACCGGAAGAGCCGTCCGATAGCGAATCTAAAGTAGCAGCGGACCATTGCCAAGCGCTAGAACCTACGAACACGCAACGCGGAATACGAGGTCTGTTATAAAAGTATGCGACTTTTTTTTTTGCGAACACCTGATGGATATGAAACAAGCGCACTTCCATCAGCCGACCTTGAACCTTCGTGCGCATGCACGAATTGTTTCCCGCCTGCCGATAGCGTCAGTCGCTGGGAAGCAGCGTTTGAGTGAGTCAGTGCGCTGTGCTCTCGTCGGTTTTTTATTCCAAAGAAAATGGCGGAGCGACAGGAGCAGCGTTACTGCATCAAATTTTGTTAGAAACTGGACGACAGCCAAGTGGAAACCGTTCGGAATATTCAGTACGGCTTTCGGTGAAGATGCTATGAGCAGCACACAGATTAAGCAGTGGTACAATTGGTTTAAAGGCGGCCGCACATCGGTGGAGAGCGAGCGACGCTCCGGCCGGCCATCAACATGCCGAAATGACCAGGTCATTACCGAAGTGAACTCTGTAGTGATGCGGGAGCGTCGTGTGACTATCCGAGAAATTGCGGAAGAAGTGGACATCAGCAATTTTTCTGCACATTCCACTATCACCGAAGATTTGGCCATGGAGAGAGTTGCGGCGAAATTCGTGCCGAAGCTGCTCACGGTGGACCAAAAGCAGCTTAAGCAGCTTCGTGTTGAAGTCTCACAGCACATGAAGAATTCCACGAAAAGTGCCCCGACTTCATCAACACCATATTCACTGGTGACGACTCTTGGTTGTACGGGTACGACCCGGAAACCAAATCCCTGTCGTCGTAGTCCAAGCATTCCACGTCGCCAAAACCAAAGAAGGCCCGCCAAGACCGCAGCAATGTCAAAGTGATGTTCACTGCTTTCTTTGACTCCTTCTGTGTGGCACACCACGAGTACGCACCCTACAGCGTCAAACAACGACCAAAGAGTACATGGTGCTGTGTGGCGCAAGAGACCGGAGTTGAGTTCAACAGGAAGCTGGCGCATTCATCACGACATTGCTCCTGCACATTCCTCGAACTTGATTCGGACTTTTCGTGAAAAACCAGACTCCTGTAGTTCAACAGACTCCTTGCTCTCCTTGAAACAGCCAGAAGCCCTGCGAATTCTGGCTGTTTCCCAAAATCAAGAGACCATTGAAAGGAGCGCGATCTCAGACAAGAGAGGACATTATGGCTTCAACGACAGCTGAGCTAAACTCCATTCCGAAAAGGGCCTTTTCGGAATACTTCCAACAATCGCAGCACCGCCGAGAGAAGTATGTGGGGTTCCAAAGAGACTACTTTGACGGTGAGTAGGTTTCCAACGCTCCAGTTATGCCAGATGTTTTTCTTCGGCCAAAGGTCGGATACTTTTCTAACAGACCTCGTACAAGCCGGGAGACCGAGTATGGATTTGGACTCCGGTTTGGTACTGCGGGTTGAGTGAAAAATATTTGCGCCTCAATTGAGGCTCGTACGCGGTTCTTTGTCGGATAGATGAGCTGGACTATGAAGTCGTCAGTGAGGCAATGACTGCATCCAGGCGTCTAAATTCCTACTGTGCGCCCTAATGTACGATGTGTTTCCACTAGCGGTGCTTTTTTTCTTTATTGTTTTTCTTTCTACAGAAAGTGGCAGCCGAGACAAAAGGCTGAGAAGCCTGACGAGGCCTCGGCACCCACACAATTTGACATTGAAGACGGGTGAAATAATAGAAGTAAAACATACATCGCAGCAAAATAGTACATGCATGTGTAGAAATGTCACACGCAGGAGCTGCCGGAATACTAGCTATACAGCGAGAGTGAAATGACCAACATAACCACAATTAAATATACAAGCAAGATCAATTACATGCATGCAATAATAAACTGCAGACGTGGGTGGATTGGGGCCCTACTGTCACTCATGAACAAAGCCATCCGAACGAAGTTTTAGAGGGAACAAAATTCAACATTGTTGGCAATTTACCTAGTTACCTTGTTTTTTTTAAAGCATCGAGTCGACGCTCTTTCAGAGGGTAGTAATGCCGCGAATCTTTGTACTGTTTGTTTGCTCATTCCTCAAAGCCGCCTGCCCGCAGCTTTATCGCTTACTTTGTGATGCAAGACGTCACCGAACTTATCTCGCATGATCGCAGCCAGGCCTAAGTGATTCCACGTTGTTCCAAACAGTTGTGGTGAATTTTCACGCCCGATATCGAAAGTTACCTGTCAGCTTTAAATTGCGCTTTACCGAGAGCGTTATTCTGTTCGACGACCGCCGAGCACGCTTGTTCATTTCGCCGCCGCTAAGCGGCTCATTTAATTGTGAGAAGTAGCCTGCACAATAAACAGTGTTCTTTTAAATTCACTTTTCACTGCCTCGTCAGTGACGTCACTCCCGCCAGAACTGCGTGACAATATTCATGATTTGCAACAAACCTTATCATGTAATGACCGTATGTTGGAAGTAGATTACGTTATTTATGCCCCAGTTACTAACAATACTGATCAGGAATTTGCACTGTTTTTTTTTATTTAGAACATATTGCAGGCCTACAGTAGGCCCAAGCAGGAGGGGCGAATACATAATATATGTAAAAAAGAACAGGTTTAGCAACCTTTTAACCATATTCAAGCATGATGCAATCACTGGTTGCTGACACTCAATCCACTAATTGCAAACTCATGTCTTTTCATCGCCGTCACAACTCGCATTTATTTGCACACGCGATTTCTGGCCTTCTTGTCGAATTTTTGTCGTCCTATACATGACTAGGCATCACAAAATGCAGTAATGTGTCATTGCGCGAGCATGTAACCAATCTTATGTCATCTGCGAATAAAAAACTATACTTTCTAAGTCGTTATCTTGGTGACGTCCGTGAAAATGAAGTTTCTTGCTTATAAAACACTGGTGAGGTCAAAACATGGATATGAGATAAAGAAATCACCCCGGGAGTTGTTAACCGGCGTTCGTCAGGTATCCCGGCTGGCTTAAGAAGATCGGGTGAACCGATGCATCGCTGCGGGTGTGGACGTCCTCTATAGATGTAAGCACGCCCAGTCGAATATACCTATGGTAGAGACTGCCAGTTACTCAGTAGAGTATTCCCTTTGTCTCCTGGCAGCAGATAAGGAAGGTGGTCCTGCCCTTCTTCCAAAGTCCAAGTTGACTTGACAAAGCAAATGCAGCCATTCCTACGGTATTCAAGTGTCACACTATACGATCCTTCTCTGGAATGAAAACGCTAGCAAGAAAGTTGCGCACGAGATTAAATCTAGATCGTATGGTTAAGCAATAGCTAGCGATTCGCGCTGTATTCGGCAGGATTCGACGATGAACACAGCGCTCATGCTTGCCGAGAGGCCAGCACTTTGAACCCCTCGGGTCGCTCGACTGATAGCCGTATCATCGACGGAGCACTACCGCCACTGTTCAATTCCCTTCCACGTGTGGTGCGACCATAGCAGCTGACCCAGGAGATGACGTCAACAGAAGCGCGGCAGCGCAGCTATATAAACAACAGCCGCACCGGCCGACACATCAGTGGACTTGGTGGCATCGGACGAACAGGGATGCTCACCCATTTCTTCTTCATTGTGCAGGTTGGTGAGAAATACACATTATATTCTGTTCGTGATGACTCTCGTGCTTTGATGGTGATACCAAGTCCACAGTTTCTTGTTTCTACATTGGTTGATTGCTTGCATGTAATTAGATTGCTGCTACTAACATCTGGGGACGTTGAACTAAACCCGGGAACGCGCTCTGACTCCCTCAGACTCTGGCTCTAACACTGAAATGTTGAAAAAAATTCTTAAAGAGCAGACGAAAACCAATAAAGTATTGAAAGAGCTAACAGCGAACCTGAAGCAAGTAGAATCAACAGTCAGTAGTATCCAAGACAGGATTGCGGCAATAGAGACGGAAGTAAGCCGATTGAAGCATTGTGAAGAGAAACTAGCAGAATGCGATGAAGCTTGTACGAATACCAATAAGCAGATGCTAGACCTGGCAGCCAAGGTGGATGACCTGGAAAACAGGAGCCGACGGAATAACCTCCTAATATACGGTGTAAAAGAAGAGCCGGAGGAAGATGCGCAAGCACTAGAGGATAAAGTCAAGCAAGACATTTTTGAAGACGTTCTTGGAATAGAAGTAGTCTGAATGGAAAGAATACATCGAATCGGAAACCTCAAGTGAACACTCCCGTCCGATCATGTTGAGACTTTTCGATTTTTCTGAAAAAGCTAAAATTATGTCTAGTTGCTTTAAACTGAAGGGATCAGATGTATCTATAAGTGAGGACTTTTCAAAGAGAGTAAAAGACATACGATCAAACCTTTTGGCGTTCTGCAGCAGGAGAAAAGGCGAATGGAGCGAAAGTGTCTCTTGCGTTCGACAAGCTGAAAGTGGACGGAAAGGTACACATATGGAATTCACAACAAAATTGCAGAATGGAGGTATCTCGCTCAAGGGCTTCTGCACTAGATAAAACGAAAGTCCGACGGAAAAAATGACAAGGTGACCATAAAGTTCTTACAGTTGTATCGCTCAACGCGCGAAGTATAGTTAAGAAACTCAGCCTACTTGAAGGCATAATACTGTCTTATCAGCCACATATCCTGGTCATTAGCGAAACGTGGTTGAATGCAGGAGTGCAAGACTCGGAAATAACTCAGCCATCGTACAAACTTATCCGCAAAGACCGAGGCACAAAAAGTGGAGGAGTGGCGATAGCGATTAAAAATAACATTAAATTTTCCCGCATGGATGACATTGATGGCCATGAGAGCGTATGGTGTAATATTGAATACCAGGGCAAACGCATACTCCTTGGAGGCGTGTACCGACCACCCAACGCTCCTCCTGAGTATCTCGAAGTGATGCACGACTACCTCGTGCAACGTACAAATTCTATATCCAAAATAATCATTACAGGAGACTTCAACTTGCCTGGAATAAATTGGTCAGACATGTCACATGATCACAATGAAGTGAAAAGCGCTGAAATATTGCTACTAAGCACTTTTAGTTTCTCTCTAAACTAAAGTTACTTCTGATACTCGAACTTTCGGGTCGTGCTCTTCTCTACAAAGCGGAAAGTTGGGCAAGTTGGATAACGTTCATGATGTAAAAAATAGCGCACAGGGAACACAAGGGACGGAAAGTAAACGACGCAGACAAGCGTAGTCTGCGTCGTTTACTTTCCGTCCCTTTTGTTCCCTGTGCGCTATTTTTTACATCATGAGTGCTCTTCTCTACTCGACCTTATTCTTGTTAGCAATTCACTTGACAACTGTTCAGTAAATGTAACTGAAGGAATCTCAGATCATAAGATGTTATTCCTGGAATATTTATTCCAGGTTTCGAATACGACTGTCAAACCATCTACCACTTTTGTTAAAGACTACGAGCGGGCTGATGACATTTCTGTTTTAGCTCATCTGGAATCTTGTTACCCAGCATTTGAGGCATTGAACGACGTATGTGAAATGTGGTCCTATTTTAAAGAAAGTGTTCACTTCTGCGAAAAGCAGTACATTCCTGTGAGAAGAAAACGCGTCAACCGAGAATATCCGTGGATAACGCGAGACATTATCCATCTGAAAACAAAGATTAAGCGTCGTCGCAAGCGCTGCCTATCAGGCGATATTGTCCGCCTTGTCAGTATGCTCAAAGATAAAACTCGAACCGCGAAAACACGTTTCTTCTCGGAGACGTTACCGTCCTTTATGAAACATGACCCGCGAAAGTTTTGGCTCTATTTAGCAAGTGAACAATCGAGAGTTTGTGAAATAAAAACTTCGAGTGGAATCATAACTAACCCTGGCGCTATTGCTACAACAGTTAACCCGTTCTTTCAGTCTGTTTTCTCGCGCTCGGTTTCAGGTGCTTGTCTTGACTCATACCCCATCACTCATCCCATGTCTGAAGTAAATATTAGTGAAGATTGCAATCTTCACTAATGTGCCTGCTGCGCAAACTAGACGTAAAGAAATCTCCAGGGCCTGATGACATCTCCAATAATTTCCTTAATAGATATGCTGTCTGCGTTTCCAAATACTGGGCGTAGGGCTAAAATAATTCCAGTTCAGAAGGGTGGTCCCAAACATGAACTAAATAACTACAGACCGATTTCACTAACTAGCTCGTCTTGTAAAATACTCGAACATATTATTTATAAAGCAGTTATTAATCACCTAGAAGTTAATAACCTTCTCTACAGTCGACAACATGGCTTTAGATCGCGATCGTCAACAACCACACAGCCTGCAGAGATAACGCACGATATTGCAAATGCCCTTAATGCACGAGGCCAGTTAGACGCCCTTTTTTTAGACCTTTCTAAGGCATTTGACTTTGTTCCTCACCAAGACTTACTTACGAAACTGCGGGCTATTGGTATCGAAAACAACATCACTACATGGATTGACTGCTTTTTGAAAAACCGCAAACAGTGTGTAAAACTGAAAAATTCTGAGTCTGATAACTTGGATGTCTACTCAGGAGTACCACAGGGTTCAGTCCTCGCCCCCTTAATGTTCTTAATTTATATCAATGATATCAATTCATGCATTCACTCTGGGATACAAATTCGAGTCTTCGCAGACGACTGTGTAGTATATAAGGTAGTAGATTCTATAGAAGATGAAATTAAACTAAATGAATCTCTATCGGCTATTCAGACTTGGTGCACCCGATGGGGAATGAGACTCAATGCCACTAAAACAAAAAGCATAATTTTTAGCAACAAGAAAAAGCCACTAGATTTTCCATACATTATAGCCAATGTCCCAATTGAGGAAACTAATTATATAAAATACCTAGGAGTGACACTATCAAGCAGTCTAAGCTGGGAACAACACATTAAAACATATTGCCACGCGCCTAACGCGCCGCGCGGCCTCCGCGCTGAGTCGAAGACGACGACGAAGCGGCGGTGAGCTCTCGTGGCGCGCTGTTCTGTTCTGTGTGGTGGAAGCTGGCTCCACAATTAAAAGAAGGCTCCCGGTCTTGGGTTCTTCCCGACGTCTACCTTCACGGCTCCTCTGGTCGTGACACTGGTGGAGGTGCGGAGTGCGGCCGATGCTCCCTACTCCTGAGGACGACTCGACGCGTCCGCCTCTTGTGACCACCCCTGTCCATCGTGCCAGCCGGAGGATCCGCGGCCTGTCCCCCGAGGCCCTTCCTATTGTGAGCGCGCCTTCAACTACCACTCCACTCATGGCGACGCCCCTGCCAGCCCTGCCTACGGCTGTCCCTGCAGCCAGCCCCACCTATCTCACCCTTCAGACTCCACGCACGCCTAAGCCCTTTCACGGCGACCTGTTTGAAGATGCCGAAGACTGGTTGGCTCACTACGAACGGGTCGCGACCTTTAACTGCTGGGACGACGCTACAAAGCTGCGTAACGTTTACTTCAGCCTTGAAGACTCTGCACGAACGTGGTTCGAAAACCATGAGACTACTTTCTCTACGTGGCCGGACTTTAGACGTCAGCTCCTGAGTACGTACGCCAACAGCGACCGCCGGGAGAGCGCAGAGCGTGCACTGTCCTCTCGAATTCAGCTTCCCAGTGAGGGTGTTGCCATGTACGTCGAGGATGTGAAGCGTCTTTGCCATCGCGCCGATCCGGCCATGCCTGAAGAAAACAAGCTTCGGCACCTGATGCGCGGCGTAAAAGACCAGCTCTTTTCCGGCCTCGTGCGGAACCCGCCCAACACCGTCGCGGAATTCCTGGCCGACGCCGTGCACATGGAGAAATTGCTGCAGCAAAGATCCCATCAGTACGACCGGCAACTGCGCCAAACGTCGACTCTATCAACGTTGGACCGGTTCGACCATGAACCCAGGACGAATGCGGACTCCCTTCGCGAACTCATTCGTTCCATGGTCCGCGAGGAGCTGCAGCACCTTCAAGCCACCTTTGCCCCTCGCGTCGATTCCGTCACCAGCGTCATCCGCGAGGAAGTCCGACAGGCACTCAGGGCACAAGACGCTGCAGCTGTGCCGGCGCCGCAACCGACCCCATACGATCCCGCGCCGTACCCGACTCCTGTCCAGCCAGTCACGTACGCGGACGTCGTGCGGCGCGCGGCCCCATCTCCTGGGCCTTCGCCTTACACCACCCCATTAGTCGCGGTGCACTCTGCCCAGCCGACTCCTTACTGGGCGGATCGGCGCCAGGCACCGCGGAAGACTGACCTCTGGCGCACTCCGGATCAACGCCCGCTCTGCTACCACTGTGGTGAGGCCGGCCATCTCTACCGGCGGTGCCCCTATCGCGAAATGGGTCTACGCGGTTTTTCTGTCGACAGCCCCCGTCCACGCCCTGGAGAGCGCCCTCAAGACATCGCCGAGTATGTCACCCGCCAGCGTAGTTCACCATCTCCTCCGCGCCGCGAGTCGCGATCGCCCTCTCCACGCCGGTCTTCGCCCTCTGGGTCCCGTTTCGCCTCAGGACAACGTGGTTCCTCGAGCCCTCGTCGGGAAAACTAGCTCCGGCGGCCTTTGGAGGCGAGGCCGCCGAACGCCGTTCCGACGCAAAGCTTCCACCGCCGCAGCAACTGAATCGCCCCGACGTCGCACGCCGCATCGCTGCACAGTTTTCCCCGACGCGTCTTTCGTATCGCCGCGATGCCGCAACCCCAATCGCCGACCCGCTTCCGCCGCCGCACCGACCCAATCGCCCCGACGCCGAACGCCGCATCGCCGAACAGTTTTCCCCGACGCGCCGCTTGAATCGCTCCGACAGCGCTACCCCAGTCGCCGACCAGGTTCCGCCGCCGCACCGACTGAATCCTCCACAACAGCCATCGACGGGCCGTGCTGAAGGCAGGGTCTCCTTGGATATCCCTGTTCTCGTTGACACAAAGGAGGTCAGCGCGTTGGTTGATACGGGCGCAGATTACTCTATCCTTAGCGGACGGCTTGCGACGGCCCTGAAAAAAGTGACGACACCCTGGGACGGTCCCGACATACGCACGGCAGGCGGACATCTTGTCGCACCACTCGGCATGTGTGCGGCCCGGGTTACGGTTCGAGGCTGCACATTCGTTTCCACTTTTCTCGTTCTCCGCGAATGTTCTCGCGATGTCATCCTTGGCATCGACTTTCTTCGCGAGCACGGTGCGATCATAGACCTCCCGAACCGCTTGGTGACGTTTTCTACCGCAATGGCCACAGAAGAACCTGCGCACCAGGGTTCTCGGTCCGCCCTGCGAGTCGCCGACGATAACGTTACGGTGTCACCACGTGCCAGCATTCTCACGAGAGTTACCTGCGACGAGCCACATAGGGGACTCCGGGTTGTCGAGCCTAATGTCTCCCTCGTACTCACTAAGGGGGTTGTGGTGGCACGGGGCCTTGGATCCTTTCATGACGGTTGTACAGAGGTCCTTGTCACCAACTTCTGCAATGAACATCGACATCTCTTCCGTGGCACAGCCATCGCTTACGTCGACCATGTTCAGGAAGTGGCCGAATGCTTTGCTTGTGCGGAGGACACACCTGGAGCTGACGCCGAAGCGGGCACCAGCGTAGACATAAATCCGGGCCTTCCACCCACTGAAAAGAGGCAACTCCAGGACCTCTTGCGGGAGTTTGGTGCATGTTTCACGTCGTCGTCCAAAGTGCGCCAAACGTCGATAGTTAAACACCGCATTATCACGCATGAAGGAGCCCGACCCATCCATCAGCAGCCCTATCGTGTGTCCCCTCGTGAGCGAGCTGCTATTCAAACACAGGTCGAAGAGATGCTCACAGACGGCGTCATCCAACCGTAAAGCAGTCCGTGGTCGTCTCCTGTCGTCCTCGTGAAACAGAAAGACGGGACACTACGGTTCTGCGTCGACTACAGGAAGCTGAACAGTGTGACCAAGAAAGACGTGTACCCGCTCCCGCGTATCGACGACTCCCTCGACCGACTTCGTCAAGCCAAGTACTTCTCTTCGGTCGACCTCAGGAGTGGTTATTGGCAGATAGAAGTTGATGAGAGGGACCGTGAGAAAACCGCCTTCATTACACCGGACGGGCTGTATGAATTTCGCGTCCTCCCATTCGGGCTCTGCTGTGCTCCTGCCACGTTCCAAAGAATGATGGACACCGTTCTCACCGGTTTGAAGTGGCAGACCTGTCTTGTTTATCTTGACGATGTCATCATTTTTTCCGCAACGTTCACGGAACATCTGCACCGCCTTAGGACTGTCCTCAAAGCCGTTCGATCCGCCAACCTCTCCCTAAAACCAGAAAAATGCCACTTTGGGTTCACCGAATTGAAGTTCCTCGGGCACGTCATTAGTGCTGACGGAATCCGCGCTGACCCAGAGAAGCTTGCTGCCGTTGCTGCCTTTCCGGTCCCGTCCCACAAAAAAGCAGTCCGACGTTTCCTGGGCCTGTGCTCCTATTATCGCCGCTTCATTAGAAACTTCGCCCAGCTCGCCAGCCCTCTGACGCTCCTAACCCGTGATGACACGTCATTTTCCTGGGGCAACGAACAACAGACTGCCTTCGACGAGTTACGACGCCTACTCCAATCACCGCCCATCCTGGCACATTTCAACGAAGATGCCGATACGGAGGTGCACACGGATGCGAGCAACGCCGGTCTTGGCGCCGTTCTAGTTCAGCGGCAAAACGGTGTCGACAAAGTAACTGCCTACGCCAGCCGCGCACTGTCGCGTGCTGAGTTGAACTACTCTACCACGGAAAAAGAATGTTTAGCGGTAGTCTGGGCCGCCGCCAAGTTCCGCCCATACCTCTACGGCAGACCGTTTCGTATCGTCACCGACCACCACTCGCTGTGCTGGCTGAAAAATTTAAAGGACCCTTGCGGCCGCCTAGCACGTTGGGCATTACGCCTGCAGGAATTCGATTTCACCGTCACCTACAAGTCAGGCCGGAAACACACCGACGCTGATACCTTGTCACGCGCTCCCGTCGAAGCTCCTCCGCAAGACACCACCGACGATGATAGCTTCCTTGGAGCGGTCAGCACATCTGAGCTCGTTTCCAGACAGCGTGCCGACGCCGAGCTCCTTCTGCTCATCGAAAATCTCGAAGGTGGGTGCCCTGAAATACCACGACACCTAGCTCGTGGACTATCGTCGTTCTGCCTGCGGAGAGGGGTGCTTTATAAAAAAAACTCTACTTCAAGTCCGACAACTTACCTGCTCGTCATACCGTCTGATCTGCGGGATGAAGTCCTCCTTGCCTGCCATGATGAACCGACTTCCGGCCACCTTGGAGTTACCCGCACCTTATCCCGAATCCGGCAGAACTATTACTGGCCCAACCTAACTTCAAGTGTCAAGCATTATGTCCGGACATGCCGGCAATGCCAGCGGCGAAAAAAACCCGCGCTCAAGCCTCCTGGACTGCTTCAGTGCATCGAGCCGCCACAAATACCATTCGACAAAGTCGGCATGGACCTTCTGGGGCCATTTCCTCTCTCGTCTTCCGGCCACAAGTGGATCGTAGTCGCCACAGACTACTTGACCCGCTACGCTGAAACAAAGGCCCTTGCTCGAGGTACTGCCGCCGAAGTTGCCCACTTCTTTATGCACGACATCGTGCTTAGACACGGCGCCCCATCGGCCATCATTACTGACCGAGGCAAGGCGTTTACAGCCCGACTCCTACGTGACGTCTTAGCGCTTAGCCATACTGCTCATCGACCAACAACAGCGTATCATCCCCAAACCAATGGTCTAACGGAACGGCTCAACAAAACATTGGCGGACATGATCTCGATGTACGTCGACGTTGAACACAAAACCTGGGATGAGGTCTTGCCGTACGTCACCTTCGCATATAATACCGCGACGCAGGAAACCACCCAGTTCACCCCGTTTCGTCTCGTGTATGGCAGAGAGGTCCGCATGATGCTAGACGCCATGCTGCCGTACGGCGACGCAGAGCTTCCCCCTGAAGCTGGCCACTTCGTGGAGCAAGCAGAGCAGGCCCGTCAGCTGGCCCGCTTGCACATCAAGGACCAGCAATCCGTCGATGCCCGACACTATAACCTTCGGCACAGGGACGTGCACTACGAGCCGGGCGACCACGTGTGGGTGTGGACACCAGTGCGCCGCAAGGGATCGTGCGAAAAGCTTTTGAATAGGTATTTTGGCCCGTACCGAGTCCTGCGCCGCCTGAACAGCGTCAACTACGAAGTTGTCCCCCATGGAACTGTGGTCTCCGGCCCTCAGCGTCAACGGCCTGAAATCGTGCATGTAGTGCGCTTAAAGCCTTACTTTTCGCGTGACTGAGCGCTGTGTTCACGCTGTTTCGTACCTTTTCCCCTTACCCCACGTGTGAACTTGACTCTCCCTGCATGTCATCTAGCGCGCACTGTATAGTTCACCTCACCCCCAGTCTTTTTTTGTTCCTCCTCCCCTCACTGTACATACCCCATTCCACATCGAGACGATGTTTGCTTTCGCGGGGGGGGAATAATGCCACGCGCCTAACGCGCCGCGCGGCCTCCGCGCTGAGTCGAAGACGACGACGAAGCGGCGGTGGGCTCTCGTGGCGCGCTGTTCTGTTCTGTGTGGTGGAAGCTGGCTCCATAATTAAAAGAAGGCTCCCGGTCTTGGGTTCTTCCCGACGTCTACCTTCACGGCTCCTCTGGTCGTGACAATATGTCATAAGGCCCAAGGAAAGCTGTATTTCCTCAGAAGAAGATTACGCAACGCTCCTCCTAAGTAAAGCTTAATGCATATAAAACGCTCGTAAGACCATTCTTAGAATATGCTGACATTATCTGGAGTCCACATCAGCAATATTTCATAGGCAAACTAGAACGCATTCAAAACTTAGCAGTGCGCTTTGTATACTCAAGCTTTTCCAGACATTCCAGCGTATCTAACCTACTTCACAAAGCAGATCTTCACAGCTTGGCACAGCGTAGAACAATATCAAGGCTAAAATTTCTGTTCTTACTTTATCATGGTGATTTGAACATATCAAGAGAAACATACCTCCAGGAACCATTTCATCGCTCTTCGAGAACCAACCATGAGAAAGCACTTCATCAACCCATAAGCCATATTAATGCTCATAAATATTCTTTGTTTCCAGCGGCCATATCTAGTTGGAACAAACTACCCTCGACAGCTGTACACCGCAACTCAGTTGAATCATTTATACAGCAAGTCAATAGCATTGATTCATCAGTGATGCCACCGTGATAAAGCTATGATGCTGACTTTCATTTCGTATTTTTTGTAACTATACTTGTTTCCGTACTAACCCGCTTTTTTCGTCTCCCTGAATTGGCATCATTACCACCACGATGTCGCTATGATGATGAATTCTTATTTTGTATTATATATGTACCTAAATTGTTCCCCTGTATTGTCTCCTTTGTATCCACTCCTGCATGACCACGAGAAGGGCCTGCAGTATTTTTAAATAAATAAATAAAAACTCGCAGACCGGACGTCCCGTTAAGGATAAACATTTCAGAAAAATACATTGGCACAAGTCAGTCGCCTTGTTTCTACAGGACAAACTAAACCTAATAACCATTAAGGATCCCTACCTTATACAGAAGTCCGAAGCAGTGACCTTCCAAAAGACACAACCCGACTAGGGCTTCAAGCTCTCTCGATCGGCATTAAAGACCTCCACTATTCACTACCACACGCAGATTTGCTTAAGAGCGTGAAACATGGCATTGCGTAGAACATGCCAGCTAGCTTGATGAGTATGCATCCGCTATTTGGAATTCATAGCAAGCACACCTCATTGTATGTTTAGAAGCCGTCCAAAACGCAGCCGCTCGCTTCATTCATGGCTCATAGTCATCCGATATTAGTGTTTCATCTCTCAAGCAGCAGTTCCATCAACAGTTAGAACTCGAACTAAGGCGACCCGATTTTACTAAGTTCCTGATCTAACGAAGATAATTTGATTCCCTGGCAAGTGCCTATAGGGTTCAACGTGCTTAACAACCAGATAGAATGTGTTGCATAATATCCACCTGATAGTAACCATTCAAGATTTGAAAAAAAAAATTCCAATGATTACGTTACTTCCTAAGGCGAAATTTTAGCGCAGCTCAGCAGCTGTTTCAGCTTTTCGACAGATTGAGCCAAAGAATTCGAACAAGACATTTATGTAGATTTACAGACAACTAACTATTTTTCACACGCATATCCATTCTTCAACAAACACTCCCCTAACAGTTCTTGATTGTCATGAAGGAAGCTTTGTGGACGGAGAAATAGACGGATACATGCTCGAACTGCTGAACCAATGCCTGGTTCTCAAAGGCGAGGTGAGCGCGAGTATTTCGCGAGGTTTTCATACCCGTGGGAGCCGTTACGGGCCAGAGGAACAGCATGTTCTCCCGCATAAGTGGTACGAAATTCCCGCTTGTCATTAAAGACCCCACCCACCCTGGCACTCTGGCAGGTGGCAGCGTTTGGCGTTGTCAATGCCAAAGCATGCAGCGCACATCTGTCACTATCGCCGCGTAGCTTAAAGCACGATTGAGGTGTCCGCTGTTCCAAGAGGGCGGTAATGCGCCTTCCCACTGGTTCAGGTGTCCACCGAAATGCGGGAGACAGATGCTGCGCATTTCCTTTCCTCAAAAAAATACCGAACACTCTTTGGAAATTCTAAAGTGTGCATGGCGAAAGCCTTGTGGCCAACCCACTGCCGCTTCCCCGAACCGCTTGGCGCGGAATCACTGGGCCGCTTCGGATCCATGCGTCTCACTTACTCGACTGCAACGAGACGTCTGGCGAAGGAGCCGCGGTGCAGCTGCCACCGCCGACGCGCGGTGTGACGTGACGGTTGCTATGCACAGCTGCGCCTCCCACCGGCGCACCGGTTGCTAAAGAGGGGAGGAGGTTGCGCTTTTACATTCTCCTATCCAAGCCCCCGCTCCATTGCTTGCACAGCTTAAAGGGCAGTGTTGTAGGCGTTACCAAAAAAAGTAACTAAATACGTTACTCGTTACACTAAAAAAAAGAACGCGTTGCCGCCCTACGTTACCTGCAAAACAAGGTAACGCGTTACCGTTAGCGTTAC
Organism: Amblyomma mixtum; assembly: GCF_055824585.1. Classification (NCBI taxonomy): domain Eukaryota; kingdom Metazoa; phylum Arthropoda; class Arachnida; order Ixodida; family Ixodidae; genus Amblyomma; species Amblyomma mixtum. Next base: position 148,594,333 of record NC_143018.1, read on the forward strand.
CGAAAAAAAGTATCGCACGTTACTTTGCCGTTACTCCATGGCCATAAATTTTAATCAGAGCGTCTTCGCTGTAAGAACTCAATATAATTTTTTAAAGCTCATACTTCATATAATTCCAACTTCACAAAGAAAACTTAGCTGAACTCAATAATTTTATAGTAATTCTGGTGTGCTTCTGCTCACGAAATTACGCGCAGATTGTGTATCAATAAAGAAATGCTTAAATGTAGTTCTGTAAAAAATATATTTGCGAACATAAGCAATTTTTTTTTACTTGAACCTGCATAATTATCGCAAAAATGTGAGTGTTTACGTCAAGGTGTTCAAGGTCAGCTTCGCTCGCTTAGGAACTCAATAACCAGTAACGTAGCCGCCGTTGTAGATAAAAACAGCCGGTTAACTGCAATCCCCTTTTCCGGGCTGTACCATTGTACTCTTTCGACGCTCTCTTGGGGCCATCTTGAAGTAAACTGGCGACATTCCTGAGTTCGCTCAGAAGAGGTACTGCTTCCACCAAGAATGCGAGTGTCGCCTGGGGACGAGACCTGTTGGTTGAAAAACAAGCTTACGCAGAAACTGACTTACAGATTTCTGCAAATGGTCCATTGGTGGCTCGGCACGCGTCCACTCTTTAAAGAGTTGTGTGTGTGAGTGGTTTGGGGTGAAGACAAGTGTGTGATTGCGTGTTCGCGCTTTTTTTTTTAGTTGAGTGCGTCGCCAAGGGCAGGTGTTTTTTGGCATGCATGCGAGCCGCAACAAGGGTCGTCGAGAAAGCCGGTAGATTTTGTTTATTTGCAACATTATTTTCGGCGTATTTCTGAAAAAAAAAAGAGGCGGAGGGTGACTGTTCAAATAAAAAGTAACTAGTAACGTGATACCTCACGTTACCGAAAAATGCTAACGTAAGTACGTTACCCGTTACAGTTCGGAAATGGTAACGAGTACGTTACTAAGTTACCGAAAAAAGTAACGCGTTACCGGTAACGCCGTCTCTAGCAACGCGTTACCGACAACACTATTAAAGGGACAGTGAGGAGTGCTCTATTAATATTTTTTATAGCAAAATTCGATAGTTGGGCATCTCATGGCTTTGTTGCTACTTGGCCGGCAGCGAAAGATGCATTTATTTCTAAGGAATTTGGATTCGAAGTTGACATTTCAAGCTTTTCCCGCCGCTCTGATTCAAACATGGGACTCTCTTATGACGACACAGGACTAAGTGACGTGAAACATGACATGCACAGACGTAACGCAGACTCCGTGATTTCTGGTTGCCAGCAGTGCGGCCTCGCAGCAGCCGAAAAGAAAGCTACCGCCGGCCGCATGTTCAAGGCATCTATCGGTCATTGCGGCCGTCGCTACCGTCGCTTCGTTTACGTTTGCACCGGCGTTTTGCCAGCGTTGCGATGGATCCCGTTCTCGCATCCGTCAACGAAGTTCTCGCAAATATACCCTCTAGCATACCGTGTACCTTGTTACCGTTAGCGGAGTACCGGGAGCCCGCCTACCGCCGGTGAGCAGGCGCTGATTGGTCCTGATGCTGCAGGCGCGCGCGTAGCTGCTGGGTACGTGGCGCCCTCTGGCGACGTCAAGGAGATTTGCGCATGCATTGGCTGCGCCTCAGTGATTCGTGACTTCTTGTGTCCCAGTGTTGCTAGAACCAATAGTTCTAGCAACACTGTCTTGTCCTATGACGTCATCATGCTTGTACTTGCGAGTTTGGTCTGTGGCGGCGATACCTGTATTATGGTTCTTGCTCTTTTCTACGTTACAAGAGCTTTCTTGTCGGTATGAGTGGCATTTTTATAATCAGGAGATGGTATTCTGTCGATACGAGCCAACTTCAATTTCTCCTCAGTGTCCCTTTAAAGGGACACTGCTGGTTACGACGGACAACGGCGACGGCGACGAAAACGGCGATGGCGACGCCGCGAAACGCAAGAACGGGCGCTTAAGAGCTGCGCTCTAAAAAGACTACCTACTGTATTCCATTCTTTGATTCAATTGATTGAGCCCTGCTTTTTCTAAGTTTTGGAACGGAATGTGTTCTAGTGCCGGCACTGCAGACAAATCTAAGCGTGCTGTTCTAAACTTGCTGGCATTTCTCTATTTCATTTTTCTATAAGGTAGCCAGGCATGGTTTGCATACGTCAACAGCGGGATCACAGCCGTTTTCTACGCAAGAAACTACATTTCGTGTCGCATCAAAATAAGCAATGCAGAAAGTTGGGCGAGTTGGTAATACATTTTGAACTTAGCAAAGCGCAATTAAAAGACAGGGACAAGAAGAAGAAGCACACAGGACAAACGCTTGAGCCGCCGCGGTGGCTCAGCGGTTATGGTGCTCGGCTGCTGACCCAAAAGACGCGGGTTCGATCCCGGCCGCGGCAGCTAGAATTTCTTTGGAGGAGAAATTCTAGAGGCCCGTGTACTGTGCGATGTCAGTGCACGTTAAAGAACCCCAGGTGGTCGAAATTTCCGGAGCCCTCCACTACGGCGTCTCTCATAGCCTTAGTCGCTTTGGGACGTTAAACCCCATGAACCAAACCAAACAAACGCTTGACATCAACTAGTTCTTTACTCGGGAAAAACACAGATATGCAGATACATAGAGGGCGGAAAGAGATTACAAACCAAGAAATGAATCGGCTTTATCACAAGTGTGTTACCGTGAACAGGCATCAAGGTATGCAATTTCCTTGCATGATAAGGTCAGGGAAGGAGTGCTGATACATTTTTCAGCTTTCTTTATAATGTAATATGCCTCTATAATTTCTCTGTCAAGCCTCTTTTTTTCCTTTACCGCACGTGCGTGTGGTATTGAACTGCGGGTCATTTGCTTTGCATTTTTTACAAGACTTGCAGTGTTCTGCTAGGTGTCCATCCGTTGCTACAGCTTGCACAGCACGACGGTGTTCCCTCAACCTATCGTTCAGGCACCTGCCTGTCTGGCCAATGTACGACTTCTTGCACGAGAGCGGAATCTCGTAGACCACCCCTGTGACGCATGTTGCGAAACGGGTGGCGTGCTTCGTTGTGCACCCAGGATGGTCATTCACCTCGTTGACAGCTCGACACATTTGTGAGAGCTTATTGGGCGCTGAAAACACGACGGATACCCCGCACTTCTCGGCCACTTTTTTAAGCCGGTGCGACACGTTGTGTATGTAGGGGATCACCGCCGGACGCCTAGTCTGGGGAGCCTTTTCTTTTCGCTTCCCAGAGGTTAGCTCCTTCACTAGGCTTTCCACCACAGAGGAGATGATTTCTTGTGGGAAACCAGCCCTTTTAAGGCGCTGTGACTGCATCTGCACACTGGCCGAGACTTTATGCTGACACGATTTGTTGAGGGCCTCACGTATGCAATTTAGGGCAATCCCCCTCTTTACTACCTTTGAGTGGGCCGAATCATATTTCAAAATGCCTTTTTTGGTACGCGGCTGATACACCCAGCAGACTTTATCCTTATCTAGAGTCAAACAAACGTCAAGGTACTGCACACTGCTTTTGATAGGGTCTTCACACGTAAACTGCAGACGGTGGGAACAATTTTCGAACACCTTGATCACATTTTTTTATAGCATTGCTACTTTGGCCACCTTCTACCGATTTCATAACCACAAGATAATCATCCACGTACCTGAACACTTTAACAACAACAGATTTATCAAGGCTGTCGCTAATGCGCCTGTCACAATGGGTTAAAAAGACGTCGCTTAAAATGGGGGCAAGGCAGGAACCAATGCATATGCCTTCCTTTTGAAGAAAGGACTGTCCGTTATGAATAACAAGTGTTGATGCAAGGTAAAAACGAAGCACTTCTAAGAAGTTGTCAATAGATACACCCGAAGAGTTTTGAAATGCGACAGCACCCGATGCTTCGATGAGATCTCTTAGAGCCCGCAGCATATCCGGCTGTTGGATAGAATAAAACAAATATACCACATCAAATAGAAAGCGTACAGGCTCTCAGAAGCTTGTCCCCTGTTCCTTAGGTAGCTTATGGCTGCCGACGACCTTCGAATCATGAAAGGATCGATAAAAGGTAACGAGCTGATATGTTTCTGCAAAAATCTAGATACGGCACCTTGCCAGGAGTCTCTTTCAGGAGCAATGGCACGAAAAGGCACCTCTTCCTTGTGGGTTTTTGCAGAAAAGAAGGCACGCAACCCGTCTCTTTTTGCTGCTGAGATACTTTTGCACAAATTCGATAGATTCAAACTCTCACATAGTTCGAACGCTCTCTTATTCACTTTTGCCCGGGAAGAGGTAAAGTTAACAAAATTCTTATTGAACGCCTGATCGGCCTTTTCACGGTACAAAGAATTTCGCATGACGACAAACCCTCCTTCCTTGTCGCTAACCAACAGGGCTAAGTCATGTTTTTCCCGAGTAAAGAACTAGTTGATGTCAAGCGTTTCTCCTGTGTGCTTCTTCTTGTCCCTGTCTTTTAATTGCGCTTTGCTAAGTTCAGCATCAAAATAGTTTCTTTCTTAATATCCAATGTCGCCTTGTTTGATATATGGGCCGCATGTGTCGACCAGTTCTGAACACTAGTGATATAAACACCAAGTTACTGTTATAAGTTAATGCTGTCGAATTTGTAACGAAATACAATGGGTTTTTTTTTTTTGCGTACCACCCGCATGAACACAGTTTTCTCATTATTTGTAATCGTTTGCCATATTTTTCAGCACAGTTCAGTTTTCTTTTTTGCAAATAGTCATTAGGTCTAACCTGGACATCGGAAGAACGTGTGTTAGCATAGACAACAGTGTCAGACGCGTAACTGCCTATTTTTACGTCTGATTGAACGCAATCATATCGGTAGAGAACATGAAAGGTTCTACGACCGACACCTGTGGAACACCGGATTGAGCATTTTCAATAGCACTGGATGAACCATTCTGAAAAATACATTGATTCAATTGACACAGATAAGCTTCAGTTTATTTGACAAGCTGATGACTCTGGCCATCGTAAGATTGAGTAATAACCTAGGATTAGAAAGCTGGTCATCTGCCTTTCTAAAATCGACAGATGGTGTCGGTCTGCTGTAATTCATGAATTGTTTGAATAATATGTATAACTTCTGTAAGAATCGAAAATGATGAGGAACTGTGTCGGAAACCCGGCTTGGGAAATTCTATCAGATGCATCGATAATACATGTTCAAGGGATATACGTAAAACTTCTTGCTAGGCTGATTGGTGACACATCTCGAATAAAAAGGTAGCTCAAAAAAGACGACCACAGTAGGAATACACGACAAACACGGACGCTACTAACAACTGGCTTTATCTTCCGGACAGCTAACATGTATAGGCGTACACATCGAATGTTCGCACGACGCTAGGGGCCATTTTGACAGGAAAAGACAAAAATCATATTAAATATCTACAATCGCCGAATTAACAGGTATCAATCGTATTAACAGCAGTGAAGCAATGGCGTCAAGAACCAAGACATGTTGAAGAAAACTTAACAAATCCTAAAGAAAAAACAGGAACCACGTATGAGCTGGCGTTATTTTTACAGATAACTATGCAGAAAAGCGCACTTTGAGGCGTACATAATTACTATCGCGTCGCTAATACAATGACTCGCTTTTCTGTGGATGTGGAAAGCCTCCAGCAAAGCTCTAGCGTTTGTGTTTTCACTTCTGCCCCAGAATCTTTGCTTCTTTGCTCAGAACACGCGAAACTAAACTCGTTAGTTTATCTTGTTGTGCTATCTTTAGAGCATGCTTCCTTAAGGGGTCATTAAGACAGCGCCCCGTCTGCCCTATAAAACATTTTCCGCAGGACAGGGGAATTATATTGCCACGTATCATTGTAGTGTCCGTTCGTTCGCGCTCAAGGCCGCAGGAAAGGGCTGTTATCATTTTTGTTTGTGACGCGAGAAGGGACCGAACTAATCTGGATTGATCACATCCATGAAGAGCTGCATCTACGTTTTTCTAGATTAGATGATCTTGACCTGTTATCTGGAAGTTTCCTTGCTGGCTTTAAATTGAGCGATGCCGCGAGCGGCGGACACTCGTAGTTCGACGACTGATGGGCATGTTTGTTGCTTACGCCGCCGCCGAGTGATTCAGTTCTTTTGCGGGCGCAAGTCAGCCCAAATAAAGAGCTTCGTTTGCAAGTTTTGTTGTCTTCCTGACCGCTGGATTGCCGTCACTACCAACGTTTGTCACTACAACGTAACATCTGGTGGAGGAGCGGGGTAGCTTTCCATGTACCGGACACCCCCAGCAAGTCAGGACGCCAGCCCTCTGAGTCATTCACCGGAAGACCTGACTCCAGTCCACCGCTCAAGCCGACGTCTGCTAGGGGACGCACCTGAGTTCGGGATTCTGCCGGACCCTACTCGGAAGCGAAAGCAAGTAGTAACGTCCATCATGAGCTTGCCCCAGACGACCACTCCAATCATTCTGCAGCAGCCCCGGGTGCCACCAACCTTCGACGCGTCGCCTGGCGCCGACCCCGAAGAATGGCTGGAGCAGTTCGACCGTGTGGTACGTCCGAAATTTAGGTACGTCTTCTTCGCCCTGGTGGGACCATTAAGAGCCTGGTTCGAGTATAAGGAATCCAGCCTTGCCAACTGGGAATCCTTCAAGGAACGGCTTCTCAAGACATTCACAAACGTCGTGAGAATGGAGAGAGCCAACAGCTGCTACAGTCTCGCATACAACATCCAAACGAGACCGTTTCAGTGTACACTGAGGAAATGAAGCCTCTCTTCCGGCGTGCCGACGCGAGCATGAAGGAAGAAGAGAAAGTGAAGTGTCTTATGCGAGGAGTTAAAGAGCAACTCTTTGCCGGCCTCGTCCGCAACCCATCGAAAACCGTCGCGGGATTGGTAGCAGAGGCATCCATGGTGGAAAAGACTCTTGATGCCCGAGCCCGCCAGTATGACCGCCAGCAGAGCGTTTCCTCCGCAAGCTGCCTGGACACCGCTAACAACGATAACCTGCGGGAGGTGTACGCCAAGTTGTACCAGGAGAGCTCCGACGATTGCTGCAAAATGGAACAGCCGCAGGTTACATCACTTACTGACGTAATCCGGGACGAAGTTCAACAGGCCTTGTGTGTGACGCCGACCACCACGAAGCCTATGGAGCCTCCACCCATGACTTACGCCGCAGCAGTGCATCGTCTTGTACCTCGACGACGGGACTCACGCTCCTATCGCCATCAGCCAGCTGCGCTGGACCGCCGCCCTCTCGCCCCAACCCGCCCGTCCTACGAGCGTCGCACAGGGCCGAGGAAATGCGACGAGTGGAGAACACCCGACCAGCGCCGACCACTATGCTTCCACTACGGCGACGCCGGTCACATTCTCCGGCACTGCCCATACAGAAGACTGGGCATCCGAGGGTTCTCTTACGACGCCCCACGACCCCGACCCAGCCAGCGACTAGCCGAAATAGAAGAGTTCTTACGCCGGGAAGAATACTCAATGCCCAGGCGCCTATCACGTTCCCCGTCGCCATCGTCACCGCGCTTCGTATCTCCTAGCCGAGGATACGCTGTGCGTGGACGCTCCCCCAGCCCCCGAAGGTTAAACTGAATAAAGCAGCCTCTGGAGGTGAGGTTGCTTCTAAGCGCAAGGACAAAGATCCTCCACCGACGACACCTCCGACGACACCTCCGACGACACCTCCGACGACACCACCGACGACAACACCGACGACGACGACAACGCGGCCAGACTTGACGCCTTTACCGCTGCCCATACCAGTAACGTCGGAGTACGCCCACCGCAGCCTCACTACCCAACAAAGCCGAGATCGGACACCAAAGACAACGTGCAATACAAGAACGCGAACAAGTGACCTTGAAGTTACGGTCGACGGTCACGCGGTTACTGCCTTGGTCGACACGGGAGCTGACTACTCCGTTATGAGCGGGTCGTTCGCTGTCCGGCTCAGGAAAGTGACAACAACTTGGGATGGCCAGCTGATCCGCACCGCAGGTGGTAACCTTATTACGCCGTCAGGACGCTGCACTGCGAGAGTTACAGTAAATGGGCGAACCTATGCTACAACCTTCCTGGTCCTACAAAAATGCTCGCGAGACGTGATTTTGGGAAACGACTTCCTGAATGCACATCGGGCGATCATCGACCTTCGATCCAAGTCGATCAAGCTTTCCACGGACAAAGCCATATCTGCAGCGACGACAGCGACTCATCGGTTTGCCTCAAGCGTCCTCGACGAAGCACCGAGCGGCCCGCCCCGATCAAGTGTCGTCGCCTGCATAGGTACAGCAGACATCGAAACTGCCGAAGGCGTCGTCGAGGGGAACACCCAGTTACTCCTTGATCGAGGACTGGGCGTCGCAATGGGAGTCGCCCAAATCCGAAATGGCCAAGCCCAGGTGCTGCTAACCAACTTAAGCGAAGAATACCGGGATCTAAACAAAGGTACGACGGTCGCTTTCCTCGACGAGCTGGCAGTCATCAGAGACATATTTGCCCTACCCGACCAACCCGCAGAAACATCTGACCAAGGCCATCAACCAACGTTTGATATCAACCCAGCATTACCACGGAGCAGACAAGACCAAACACGCAGTCTTCTTCAAAAGTACAGCGATTGCTTCTCATCAGCATCGAATCTGCGACGAACCCGGCTTGTCAAGCACCGCATTGTCACAGACGAACACGCCCGACCCTTGCGACAGAGCCCCTACCGCGTATCGCCGCTAGAACGCCAAGCTATCCGCTAGCAAGTTGAGGAAATGCTTCGTGACGACTTCATTTAGCCATCGAGGAGCCCCTGGGCACCACCAGTCGTCCTAGTGAAAAAGACGGCACCCTTTGCTTTTGCGTCGATTAACCCCGCCTGAACAGCATTACGAAGAAGGATGTCTACCCCCTCCCCAGCATCGACGACACATTGGATCGGCTATGCAACGCTAAGTACTTCTCATCGATGGACCTGAAGAGCGGGTACTGGCAAATTGAAGTCGACGAAAGAGATCGCGAGAAAACTGCGTTCATCACGCCAGACGGACTCTTCGAGTTCAAGGTGATGCCATTCGGCCTCTGCTGTGCCCTAGCGACGTTCCAGCGAGTAAAGGATACGGTGCTCGCAGGCTTGAAGTGGAAAATTTGTGTAGTCTACTTGGATGACGTTGTTGTCTTCTCCTCAAGCTTTGTAGACCATCTCAGAAAGCTTCGGACAGTGCTGGACACAATCAAGTCTTCAGGACTAACACTGAAACCAGAGAAGTTCCACTTCGAATACGATGAGCTGCTGTTCCTTGGTCACGTCGTAAACAAGGATGGAGTTTGCCCAGACCCTCAGAGGATGGCTGCGATCGCAGAGTTTTTACAACCTAATGACAAGAAATCTATACGCAGCTTCCCTGGACTGTGCGCTTATTACCGGCGATTCGTCAAGAACTTTTCGCGCATCGGTGAACCTTTGACCCTACTTACAAAGGCTGACGTGGCTTTTAAATGGGAAACGCCGCAAGTGGAAGCTTTCAAAGAGCTGAAGCGCCGCTTACAGTCACCTTCTGTGCTCGGACACTTTGATGAAAACGCCGAAACCGAAATTCATACAGATGCAAGCAGTGTGGGCTTAGGAGCGGTACTCGTTCAGAAAAATGGTAAACAGGAGAAAATTATCGCGTACCCAATTCATTCACTGTCGAAAGCCGAAGCCAACTATCCGACGACCGAAAAAGATTGTCTCGCCATTATTTGGGCGACGTCCAAATTTCGACCCTATCTGTACGGACGACCATTCAAGGTTATGAGCGACCACCATGCTCTGTGCTGGCTTGTCAATTTGAAGGATTCCTCTGGCCGCCTTGCTCGTTGGAGCTTGCGTCTTCAAGAATTTGACATAACTGTAGTCTACAAATCTGGCCTCAAGCATTTCAACGCAGACTGCGTGTCCCGAGCCCCCGTCGACCCACCACCGGAAGAGGAAGACGACGGCGCTTTCTTAGGACCGGTAAGCGCGAGCAGTTTCGCGCAGCAGCAGCGCTCGGATCCTGAGTTGCAAAGCCTTGTTGCTTATCTGAAAGGAAAGACCGCATCGCCTCCCCAAGGGTTCAAGCGCCAACTGTCCTCCTTCGTCGTTCACAATAATGTCCTCCTGAAGAAGAACTTCGTGCCCAACAGGACAGTGCATCTTCTTGTCGTGCCCAAAAATCTCAGGAAAGAAATTATGCAGGCATGCAATGATCAGCCGACTGCAGGGCATCTGGGGATTGCTCGCACGTTGCACCGCATCCAGAAGTACTATTGGCCGCTGCTAGCTGCCGATGTTTCCCATTACGTAAAAATGTGCCGTGAGTGTCAACGATGCAAAACGCCTCGGACAAGACCAGCCAGACTCCTGAACCCCATACCACCTCCAAATAAGCCCTTTTAGCGTATAGGGAAGGACCTCCTCGGCCCTTTCCGACTTCATCGTCAGCTATCAAGTGGACCATCGTGGCCACCGACTACATGACCCACTACACCGAAGCAAAAGCGTTGCCTAGTGGTCCCGGAACAGAAATCGCAAAATTTTTCGTCGAAGGGATTCTACTGCGACACGCCGCCCCGAAGTGCTCATCACTGACAGAGGAACGGCGTTTACAGCGGACCTCACGCAAGCTATCAAACTACAGTCAGAAAAGCCATGGGAGGACAACTGCCTATCATCCGCAAACCAACGGACTCCTAGACCGTCTGAACAAAACCATCGCAGACATGCTCTCCATGTACATCAACGCCGAACACAGGACGTGGGACTCCGTTCTGCCCTACGCGATCTTCGCCTATAACACTGCCATCCAAGGGACTACCAGGTTTACCCCATTCCAGCTTGTATACGGCAGGAAGCCCACGACAACACTCGACGCAATGCTCCCGCACGTTTCCGACGAAGACAACCACGACGTCGCCGCCTGCCTTGATCGCGCCAAGGAAGCCCGAAGACTTGCGCGGCTTCGCATTTTATATACCAGCAGCACGCCGACGCCCGACGCTACAATCTGCGCCGACGAGACACGAATTACAAGCCAGGTGATCGTGTTTGGATATGGACGCCTCTTCGCCGCCGTGGATTGAGTGAAAAGTTGCTTCGACGCTACTTTGGCCCGTACAGGGTTCTCCCCCACGAAACACAGAACGTCTTAGAAACGTCCTGAAACAGCTCGAAATGGCTTCACACGTCTTGCGCTAGAATGAAACGTCTCATATTATTACGGGGGGTTAGTCCAGCGGCAGACGGGACAGGCCACAGTCAGAAGGCACACCGAGCTAAATCACTCCAGCACAAACTGCCACGTCCTCGTCGTCGTCCACTGCCGAACGTCCCAAAACAATGTCGTCTTCGCCTAGCAACTATGCACCGTAACACTACCCCCCCCCTCCGCCGCCGGGCGGAAGGAAGCACAGTCCCTGGGCGTCCTAAGGTGGTGGGTTTGGATGGTAGGGCTTAAGACGGGCGACGTGTACGAGCTGTGTGGAGGGGGCCGCACGAGGAGTGTGGGGTTGCAGGGGCGCGATCTCATAGGTCACACTGTTCAGTTGCCGCAAGACACGAGAGGCCCCGGGTAGTGTGACGAATACGATGCAGCTGGCAGTGGCGTGGGACGGAGCGCTCGCGCAAGGCCAGCGGCCATTAAATCATCTCTTCTTCATGGTTCATCACGCCTCATTCTTCGGCTGGCCGCCACGTTACATTTGGGTGGGGTGCGGGGGTCCCTTCATCGCCATCCTGGTCCTGGAGCTTCGGTGTCCTGCGCCTGCCGTGGACGTCGGCGGTGAGTACCTGGTCCGCGCCGCCCGGCCGTGCCCCAGCCCGTCGGACCTGAACCGACCCCGCCGCTCACCCCAGCCCCCTCCTCCGCCCGGACCACAAGACACGACGACCCAAGACCCCACCGACCTGAGACCCCACCGACCTGAGACCCCACCGACCTGAGACCCCACCGACCTGAGACCCCACCGACCTGAGAGCCGACCGACCCGAGACCCCACCGACCCGAGACCCGATCGACCCGAGACCCACACGTGAGGACACCGCCCCCCTGCCCCTGCCGTCCGGTGCGCCCACGGACCTCGGCCGTCAGCTCCTGGCACCCTCCGGCCCGGATGCTTCGTGGACCGGGACTCATCCTTCGATCATCTTATCCACTGTGGCGGCCAGCACCTCACCACTTTCTCCTTTCCGTTTCGCCATCCTCTGAAACTCATTACCATTTCGCACGTCCGTTTGTAACCGATCGGAACGATCGCTCGGAGGCCCCGGGTAGTGTGACGAAGACGATGCAGCTGGCAGTGGCGCGGGACGGAGCGCTCGCGCAAGGCCAGCGGCCATTAAATCATCTCTTCTTCATGGTTCATCACGCCTCATTCTTCCTCTAGCCGCCACGTTACAATATATGTCGACGGCAAGATGTCTTTTGGAAACTTCTTCAAGAAGTCCGTTTAAGAAGTCCGCGGTTTCTGAAACGTCTACCTCAAGACTAAGGTACGAAGACGGGCCAATACGTTTAGGCGATTGGCAGAAAGCTGCCACCATTGATTGAACATGATATAGATCATGACAAGCATTTTTAACCTTCACGTTTTATTCCAAACAATGCATAAAACATGCAAGTGTGGCATATAAACTGTTAGATTTCAGTGCCCTACACTGATATTTGCACGTTTTTAAGAGAAGGCTCACCGGTGCAAAGTCCGCGCTTTGTGCTCAAAGTCTGACAGCGGATTTTGTCATATTTATTCTGAAATCACGTCTATCATGATCCACATCGAGTACAACTGGCCCACCACTTGTAAAGCTGCGCTAAAGTTACGCAAATTATGAAATTTGTTTCCTGTTGCGAACGCCTCTTCGTTCGGCCTCGGTTGGCCACGAGCAAGGAATGTTGCCGTCGCGCCATCGCCGCTTTCTTCCATGCTGTCCTCGCCATGTTGACGCAGTCCGCTCGAGGCTCGCACGCATTCTTCCTTAAACTACTTTGGCCACGGCCAGTCTCGAGAGGGGCGCCTGAACGCCTCAACTTGCTGCTTGGTGTCGCTCCGCTCGGTGGCGATAGTCTACAGTCTGTCTACGTGAATTTAACTGTTTCAAGCAAAAATCAACCTTTTTGCATCACATAAAAGTATGAGATGCAATTTGTGATTACTTTTATGTTGCTGCTTTGTTTCTTTTGCATTTTTGAAATGTAGTACTTCGTCTGGCCATTTGTCGTTGCGGTCGCTAGCGGTCGCTTGCTACGAGCGCGAAGTGGCCGCTCACAACGTTTCTCTGCCTTCTTTGTCTCGCGCTTGTAGGCGCTTCATTTCACGCTGCTGTTCGCAGTTTTCCCGCGATATCTTTTACTACCAGGACTGCGCTGAAAGGTGCTGCTCGTATTCAGCAAAAGTAAGTCGCCTTCCAATTTTGTCGTGTGTTGAAAGCGTCAACCTTTCTGCGGCTAAGTTGCCAATGCGCCTCATTCGACCGTCGGCTGTGCGTCCCTCCTTTGGTTTGCAAATCACAAAACTGTCTCAGCCAGTGTTTTCATACCAAAGTGTAACGTTCGATGTACGAAAACAGGGTGTTTCCAAGCGTTTGAGTTCTCGTTCAGTGGGTACCGCTATGTTGCTCTTGCATCATCCTCTATGAGCTGCTTTCTTACGAAAGTCGTCCATTAATTAGAACCATAGAAAAATCAAGTGTCATCATTTGTGGAATAGCTTCAAAGCGACCACGCTTTGTTTAAACACGGGTAGAAAAGGCGCGAATTTTTCTACACATTGAAGTGTGCTCGTTTGCATCCCGGTAGGAATTTTATTGTTGGAAACAACTCTGTTCTGTCCTTGCGAATGTTCGTATTCAACTTAATTTGATGACTACCAGTGACACTCGTGTTAAGAAGGCGTTCGTTATGATTATAATGGCGGAATAGAATGTGCAATGCCCATTATCATGAAGTGATCATGAAACCCGTCGTGGTGGCTGTGCGGCTGTGCGTTCGTTTGCCGTTCGCAAGCTATCTGACGCCGTCCGCGGCGGCGCACGTCGTCAAAATCGAAATAAAAAGACGCTTGTGTGCTGTCTTAAGTAAGCGCACGTTAGAGAACCCCTAGTCGTCCAAATTAATCCGGAGCCCTCCACTATAGCGACCCTCGTTGCCCATATATCACTTCTGGGCGTTAAACCTCGCAATTTACAAGTAATCATGTGGCGGAAATTGTATTGGTTTCATGAAATTCAGTGACTGCATGCATAATATATCGTCGATGACTTGTTTTGTTCCAGGTCTTGATGAAAATATGGAATAATAGTTTGTCAGTTAACTATGATTACCTGATTTCTGTTTATTTGAGCAGGGCTACCCTGAGCTATTTCATTTGCTGTTTGCACTCGTATATGACATTGGTGAAAACCGCGCGAAAGAAGAAGCCCGAAGGCGAAACGTTGTGTCACAGGATAAATAACGAAAAGCCAAGACAGCAAACCTGTGGCGTAAAGCATGCCAACATGTTCGTGAGGTGTAGGGAAGGTGTGATTTACCAGATTCCGCTGACATGCGACAAAGTTTATATTGGTCAAACCGGAAGGTGCCTGAACAAACGTTTAAGGGAACATGAGCGCTCACTTGAAAAAGGCACTGGCTCTAATCTAGCGCTTCATTGCAAAGATTGTAAATGCATGCCTCGATTACGCGAAAGTGTTGTTCTTGATAGTAGTAGAGACAGCGTAGCCCGGGAGTCGAACGAGGCTTTCTTTATAAAAAGAAAGGGCTCGGAATGTGTCAGTGACGCGTCAAAATCATTGTACAGGAGTGAACTTGCCTTTTTGGAACAACATTGCTAAATTTTTATTGTTGACTACGCGTGTTTCAATCGTTGAGTGCCACTGTTTCATCGTTTTATTGTTAAGGTCTGTGCATGTTTTTAGCCATACGTTGTTACATTCAGTTAGTTTTTATTCTTTCCACAATTCCATTTCGTCAGTTTTTATCGGTTTTACCCTTGTTACCTGCTATGGATGTTTTATCGGTTTTTATGGCTCTTTATACCTTGTGACATTAACTGTTTAAGTCATCATGTATTTTTTTGTTACCATCCCCTTGAGATTCTGCTGACTCCTGAGATTCTGCTTTTCACCCTGTTATGTTTTTATCGCTTTTATGGCTCTTTACACCATGTGACATTAACTGTGTATAGTCACTGAGTGTAGTTTTCATTTTGTTACCATCCCTTTTGATATTCAGTTCACTGTGAGCTTTTTCATCTTGTTTTGTTTTTATCGCTTTTATGGCTCTTTGCACCATGTGACGTTGACTGCATCTGACTGTCTTTGGCACTGCCTTCCTATATATTGCGCGAGTTTCGCTCAATAAATTCAGTTGTCAGTCAGCGCTCTTTCCTGTCACTTCCTCGTTTCGCCTTCGGGCTTCTTCTTTCGCGCTGTGTTCACCAATGTCAGAATGGACCAACTAGCCCAGCAAAAAGTTCTTCTAGAGCACTCGTGTATGCCTTGTTACTAATTATTATGGAAGTGTTGTGTTTGGCCTTAGGTCTGCAGTTGGTTGTGAACTTAGAGAAAAAATAATGGAGTAGAGGGAACCGTGATTACTGCATAGACTTGTTGGACCTGTCAAGCGTTTGTTTCACACAACACTGAGGAAACCTACTCGGTGGTACTGCTCTGCAAGTGTGCTGGCTGTTTGACAATGTAAGGAAGTAGCCCCTTGGCAGGCAGGCCTCCTTGAATTTTTTAGTAAGCCATTGCAGTGTGCACAGCTGGTGTTGCCGATGAATTCACCCTGTACGTTTCTTTTTAGGTAGAAGTTGTTCAACAGTGGTTTCCAGAGAACCTCCTGGCCTGCTCAACTTATAAAGTTTCGGTAAGCACTTTTCACAGCTGACAGTGTTTTCCCCCTTCACTTCATGCTTTCTTGTATAGGTGCAGCAGGCAGTTAGCAAAAATTTATTTCACGAATTCTGTTCTTTGCTTGACCTGACATTTGGTTTTGTTGGACCGGCTACAGTTTGCCACACCAGCAAGGGCTTTAGTTATCCAAAAATTGCACACAACTACACTCCTTACACTGCAAAACCAGACTACTGCCATTCATAATTAAATAGTTTTTAGACGCAAAAACAGACGAGACACATATGAAGGTAGCAGGACGAAGCGCCAACTTCCAACTTATTTTATTGCATGCGTGAAACGTACTTATACAGCTTGTCGTCACATGTGCAGGTGGGTCACCTAAAGCTCAAGAACGACATGATAAGGCGCGCTCTAGGAATTTCTTTTCACAGTTATACAATACAACTGATGTGTCGCTTACGCACAAGTCACCTTTCTTTTTGATAAGAAACGCTTCTATCAACACCCTAGCAGTAGTGTCATTGCTTTTGCCCAGAATGCGCACATCAGTGAAGCACGGCTCACAATAACGGGACGGGCACTTACTAATGGGCTTAGTTAGATGTGTGCCTTCCTTTTTCTGCTCTATGTTTCTCTCATGTTCCCTCGTTCGCTCATTCAGGCACCTGCCTGTCTGACCTCTGTAGGAGTGCCCGCAAGACAGGATTTTGTAGACGACCCCTTCAGCACATTTCACGAAGGGTGTCGTGTGCTTTGTTCCACAGCCTCGATCCTTGGTGTTATCTTTATCAGTACGGGAGCAAAGGCCACCTAGCTTTCTCGGTGCCGAAAAGGTGAGCCATACAGCATGGTGGCTGGCAACTTTTTTCAAATTATGGGCCACACGATGCACGTATGGCACCACCACTGGTCTTACCTCTTTTCGAGGGACCTCTGGACAGTACCTCTGGCCAGTACCAGTACCATCCTTTGTCTTGTTTAGGAGACATTCAACCACCGCAGTCACGAGCGAACGGGGGAACCTGGCTACAAATAGCCTAGCCAATTGGTGATTAAAACTGTCCCGTATTTTTTGAGGGCATGACTTTTTTGAGTGCCGATTCAAGGCAAAGCTAAGCAATCCCGCGTTTCACAAGTTTAGAATGGCAGGAGTCAAAAGGTAGCAGCTGCTTCTTTGCACGCGGAAAGTATGACCAACAGACCCG
The DNA here is from genome assembly GCF_055824585.1 of Amblyomma mixtum. Taxonomy (NCBI): domain Eukaryota; kingdom Metazoa; phylum Arthropoda; class Arachnida; order Ixodida; family Ixodidae; genus Amblyomma; species Amblyomma mixtum. The sequence goes on from NC_143018.1 coordinate 148,611,385, forward strand.
ATCACCACAGAACTCAATTTTCAAGTCTAAAAACTGTAATGAATCATGATCAGATAGTTCGTGTGTGAACTCCAGAGCTTTTCCATTGTCTCTAAAGGCAGATAAAACACTGTCCACTGTTTCCTTATGGTTGTAAAGATCTTCTTTAGTTAAAAAAATCATAAAATCATCAACTTACCTAAAAACTTTAAAAACCTTGTCAATGGGTAAGACTTGCTGCAGAGCTTGGTCAATACGAGATAAAAAGATGTGACATAGCACCAGTGCCACACAGGACCCAATGCATATGCCTGACTTCTGCAGAAAAATTGCTGGTCAAAAGTGATAAAAGTAGATTCCAGGGAAAACTGTAATAAGGTTAAAAAGTCATCTATGGAAATACCAGCTGAGTTCAGAAAAGAAATCTGGTCATTTTCTTCAATGCACTCCCTAAAAGCGGAGAACAAGGGGCCATGAGGAACTGAATAGAACAAATCTACAACGTCCACTGAAAAAGCACTCAAAACATCAGGGTTAGTTTCAAAAAAGTCACAAATTTCATTTGACCCTTTCGTTAAAAAAGGATCATTTACATGCAGCTTAGACAAGTGCTTAGCCAAATATATGCTAAGATTTTTCTGCCACGTGCCTTTTTCAGTTACAATAGTTCTAAACGGCATGCTTTGCTTGTGAGTTTTGACAGAAAAGAAAACTGAGCGCGCTCTTTTTGCTATCTCTAATCTGGTTAGTAAGGGTGCTCAACCCCAGGCGATCACACAAGGCTATGGCGGCCGATTTCACTTTTGTAGACTTTTTAGAAATAGGAACAAAATTCTTTCTAACCGCCTGAGTTGCTCTCGCTGAGAAGTTATCCGAGGCAAGAGGCGTTTGGCGGTGCAGCTCCGGCTAGAGATGGATGGACGAGTAGGCTCGGCTGAAGGAAGCCAGAGACCGCCGTTGGAATGAAAACATGCGGCGGCGACGTGCAGAAGAGACCGAAGATGAAGCTGTCGCTTTTACCTGGTCTAACCACGCCAAACCGTCAGCCAATATTTCTTTAGTGTGATATCGGTTATCAGTTCAAGCACGTGCCTATAGCGTAGGACCGTCTCGGCACATGCTATAAAAGCAGAGGCGTCGTGGAATAAAAGCTCATTCGTTCCTGCCCTCGTTCGTGCGTAGTGTCTTCCCTTGGCCACGATAGAACACCTGGCGACGACGACGGGATGATGCCACGATTCTGAAGCAAGCGCCGGCGCAGCTGCTGCAGCGGAACGGACGGCCGGCCGAGATAAGAAGGCAAGCGTTTCAAAATGGCAATCCCTGTAGCTTCGCAGCGTTTCGGAAGCATGCAAGAGTTTAACCCAAGAAGCGACGATATGGAGTCGTATTTAGAGAGGTTTGAGAATTTTGTAGCACTTAACGACGTTCCGGAAACAAAGAAGTTGAGCTTGTTCTTGGACGTAGTAGGCTATAGCGCTTTGTGCCTCGTCCTTGTCTTTTCGTGGTCTGCATGCTCTGGCGCTATTTTCTTCAATTCAAGTATGCACCAACTCGCCCAAGAAGAAGTGTTAATGTAGTAGGCAGTACAGTGTACAGAGAGCTCAAGAAAATTCTAGTTTCTGACAGTCCTACTGACAAGACCTTCGCAGACATACAGAAGGTACTTGAACAACACTTCAGTTCCGAGTACTCGGTAATAGCCGAGCGTTGCAAGTTCAACAAACGCACGCAGCAGGAAGGAGAATGCGTCAAGGAGTTCAGAAGAACTTCTTGTTGGGCGAGTTGGTGCATACTTTGTAGGTACGAATTGCGCACAAAAGACACACACACAGGAAAAACACGAGGGAGACTGAAAGCCTCCTCGTGTTTTTCCTGTGTGTGTCTTTTGTGCGCAATTCGTACCTACAAAATGTCAAGGAGTTCATGACGGAACTTAAACATCTGGAGGGTAATTGTGAGTTCAAGGCGTTTCTGAATGATGCCTTGAGAGATCGCCTTGTGGCAGGATTGCGCGACCAAGAGACTCAGAGGATATCGTTGCAACGGAAGACTTAACCTTTGAAAAAGCTTGCAAGATTGCGCTCGAAAAAGAACTTGCTGCGAAGCAAACAAAGGAGCTGCATTGCCAGGCAGAATGCTCGGCCGACGTAAATGTGGTTCGAGGAAGAGTGGAAACGAAAGCCAGGCTGTCAGGAAGAGGAAAAAAAAAGGAGCAAAATCGGACAGTTGGTTATCGCTGTGGGAAAGGACATGATTCAGACAAGTGCTGGTATCGCAACGCGAAGTGCCGCGCATGTGCAAAGACGGGGCACCTACAAACGATGTGCCAAGAGAGAAAAAGCCGTCCGGTGAACTACGCTGTAGCGACGGACGAAGAATCTGATGATTCTCAGGCATTTCACGTCGTGCTATGCGCGAATGATAAGAAGCGAGGCTACAAGGTTTCCGTGCAGATTGAAGGGAAGACCATTCCTACGCTTTTGGATACGGGCGCAGCTGTCACGTTGATGCCTGAAAGAGTTTTCAAGCAATGGTTTCCGCAGATTAAATGCAAGCCAACCAAGGCAGTTTTGAAAACGTATACAGGTGAACCTGTAAAGCTGCGAGGAAAGGCGACCATGACCGTTGAGCATAACGGCTGCAGGGCTGAACTTTCACTGCATATAGTGGAGGACCAGGGCAAGGCTATGCATACACTTCTAGGCCGGGATTGGCTTGAAAAGTTGCAACTTGACTGGAAAACCGTCAGTGCTGTCACACAGAACACTGATGTTGATTCTCTGCGAAAGACATTTCCAGAAGTTTTCCGTACAACACCAGGATTAGTTCGCAATTTCGAAGCCAAAATAGCCATAGACCAGAATTGTACGCCTGTGTTCTGCAAAGCTAGGTCTATGCCGTTCTCTACTAAAGAGGCAGTCAGCGAAGAACTTTGTAAGCTGGAAAGTCAAGGCATTTTAAGAAAAGTCGCCAGCAGCAAGTGGGCGACGCCCATCGTACCGGTTCCGAAGCGTGGTGGTGGAATCAAAATTTGCGGAGACTACAAAGTAACAATCAATCCAGTGCTCAAGACTGATTGTTACCCGCTCCCGCTTTCTGAGGATTTGTACTCAATGCTAGCCGGTGGTAAGGTATTTTGTGTGCTGGACTTGTCCTCTGCGTACCAGCAAGTACCTCTCAGTGAAGATTCCAAGCCACTGCTCACGATAAATACACATCAGGGGTTTTACGAATTCCAAAGGCTCCCATTTGTAATTGCGAGCGCACCAGCTTTGTTTCAGGCTGTGATGGATGAAATACTAGAAGGAATTCCTAACGTCGGGTGCTATATAGAGGACGTCATCATCACCGGCAATAGTACAGAAGATTGCTACACAACTGCCACTAAAGTTCTGAAAAGACCTAGCGACCACAACATAACGCTCAAAGAGGAAAAATGCAAGTTTTTTCGTGATTCATTTGTTTACCCAGGGCACAAGGTTTCGAAGGAGGGCATCTAGCCCACCGCTGAAAACATAGGAGCAATACGAGACGCCCCGGAGCCCAGCAACCTCACAGAACTGAGGGCCTACTTGGGTCTTCTAAACTTCTATGGCAAGTTTCTGCCGAATTTGGCAACTGTGGTAGCTCTTCTTAATCAGCTTCTTCAAAAAGACCACTAGTGGAAATGGACGGAACAGTGCAAAAAGGCATTCGAAACAACCAAGGGAATGATTCTGAACAGTGAAGTGTTAGCCTTCTATGACGTCACAAAGCCACTCGGACTTAGTTGCTATTCTTCAACTTACCGATTCGGAGCTGTGATTTTCCATGAAATGTCAGACGGAACGGAACGGCCTACCGCATTCGCGTCTCGCACTTTAACAAGCAGCGAACGGAACTATGCTCAAGGGGAGAAAGAAGCGCTCGCGCTCATATTCGGTTTGTGACGGTTTCATCGTTACCTGTATGGGCGCAAGTTCAACCTTTACACCGACCATCAGCCGCTTATTGGACTTCTTGGGCGTGATAAACCGCTGCCATCTTTAGCTGCTGCACGGATGCAGAGATGGGCACTGATGCTAACAGCATATCAGTATGATCTCAAGTTCAGGAACGGCAAGAAAATGAAAGTCGCTGATGCACTGTCACGGCTACCGCTGCCGACAGCCTCAGGCAACGACGAGCCGGAGTGTTTGGCTGTTTTTGACGCAACCCCGATGACAGCTCACGAAGTCGCTCGGGAAACGAAGCGAGACCTCCTTCTAACACTCGTTTTAAGGGCGACCCACATGGAGCGAACTTGCGCTGCGGATTTTGAGCAGCGCGGCGGAACGCGGACGCACCGCCGCTGTGCCGCACCACAAGAGGCCGAAAACGGGCGGCTGCCGCCAAACCGCTGCCGACAAAAACAAAAAAAAAAGATTTGTAAGCTTACTCTAAAGCCATTGTTTATTGGAGGGCGCATTCTCACTTTTTACTTCAGCGTATGCTATCTCCCCTCTCCACTCCACCCCCACTCGGTTTCACCCTGCGCGCCGAGCCACCGGCAGCTGCTGCTAGCAGAGACGCAAAAATAGACTCAGCCTATAGTAGCACCATCTGGTTCTCGGGACAGGAACCATTATTGTAAACTAACCGGCTCTCCTCTTAAGCCTAGAAGTGGGAGAATCGTCACTCTAAATAAAAAAATAAGGCAAATTCATCACTTATAAGTTTTATTATAGGCAATGCGAGACGAAGCGAAAGACCGGTGCTCCATTTACGGCCAGTGAACGCAGTGAAAAAGGCAGCAACAACGAGAATTCAGTCCAAAGCGAGGGGTCCGGCTTCGAAAGGCGCCGCCATGTTTGTCGCCGCGCGCGGGCGGAAGCTAGATGCGGAAAGAGAGCGCCCTCATTGGTCCGCGCTGACAGCCCGCATTCGCCGCTTCCGGTGAGCGCCTGACCGCCGGGCGAACGTATCTAGCACTGGCCGCATTTGTTTTTCCAGTCTCGGACTACTTGCTGACAAGCCTCGGCTTCCGCTCTGACAGGAAACTGCCTCATGGTCACATGACCTACTTGCCATAGGCTGCTTTCGAACTCGGCGCCAGAGCCGGGCTCCCCCTCGGTTACCGTACAAGGACGCTGTCATCTGCTAGCAGACGACGCAAGCCACGGCCACCACGACGCCGAAGCAACGCCGTGCGCTCGATCATGATACAGAGTCGATTTGAAGACTGTACTGTCAGCTTAGCGTAGGTGCATTACAGAAGTCTGCTTCGGAGGTATGCTAGCCGCTACTGCTTGCGCCGAAGTTCGCACAAAGTAGCCCAACTCGTTGCGGATAGGCAGATAGACGAAAGCTTTCGCAAAAATGTTGACAACAAGCGCTATAACTGCTCCAGTATACGAGTGGTTCACCTGCGATGCTTTCAGGTAAGCGCGCAGACAGCATGTCGCAAAACAAGCGAACAAGAACTTCTTGACGACACGAGCAAACAATACACGCTCGCAGCTCCTAACGCGCGTCCGTGTGCGGTGGACTTCAAGAAAATAAACGAAGATACAAGAACAAAAAGTCTTACGACGGCTCAGAGAGCAGCTACGGAGCTCATGTGAAGGTTTAACGCATGATATCGACCTCCAGGAACACGAAAAGCACTCAAAATGCACACGGAGTCTAACTTAATATGGCTGCCAGCGCGGCGCGCAGCTATCGTCTGCTGCCTTCTCAGCAGCCCCAAGCAGCCCGCAGACTGCCATAGGCTAAAAACGAACGCGTTGCTATGGCGATGCAGGCAGGTGGGCGGAGCTTTCGTGCTGCCCGAGAAAAACAAATACCGGACTCGTGTCCGCAAGTAGTCCCGGACAGTCCGGGACTGAAAAACAAATGCGCCCACTGCTTGGTCGGCGGCGAACGGCCGCCGGCGGCCAAGCGGCCGCCGCCGGGCGGCCGTACACAGGTTTTCCGCGGGAAAACCGCTCGATGTGGGTCGGGCTTTAAGCTACGTTCTTTTGGGATGGCCAGAGCATTACTCAAGAGCTGCGACCGTTTTTCACACGGAAAGATGAACTGTCTGCCGAACAAAGGTGCGTAACTTGGAGCAATCGAGTGATTGTGCCGAAAACCCTGTAGGGACATGTGCTCGCGTACATCCACGAAGGATACACGAAGGACATCCCGGGATGACTCGTATGAAGATGCTGGCACGGGCATACGTGTGGTGACCTTTCCTCGACAGACATAGAAGAAACCGTTCGGAATTGTCAAGTTTGTCAAACCACTCGGCCAGCAAAGTCGGCCGGCCCTCAGCAACCTTGGAGGTATCCAACAAAAGTTTGGGAAAGGATTCACGCTGACTACGCTGTAAAAGACTGCGTCAATCTGCTAGTAGTAGTCGACGCGTATTCTAAATGGATTGAAGTGTTCGGCATGACATCGACGACTACCGCTAGAACAATGGAAAAAATTGGCAACACTCTCTTCGCGGCCTACGGCTACCCTGAAGAAGTTACAGACAACGGGCCGCAATTCACTTCGGATGAATTTGAAGGGTTCATGAGGTGCCGGGGTATCAAACACACGGGGACACCTCCATATCATGCAGCTTCAAATGGAGCGCGGCGAGACCAGGTCGAACGGCACAGCACATGCGGAGCCTACCCCTACAGGAAACCAGTCATCAGGAGTGTCATTGCGACGAAGCACCCGTGCGCGAAACCCTCCCGAGAGATACGCTACAGAAGACTTCAGGAAGAAGAGACAGTAGTAATTAAAATGACTTTTGTTTCACTAAGAAGGGAAGAATGTGATATCGGTTATCAGTTCAAGCACGTGCCTATGACGTAGGACCGTCTCGGCACATGCTATAAAAGCAGAGGCGTCGTGGAATAAAAGCTCATTCGTTCCTGCCCTCGTTCGTGCGTCGTGTCTTCCCTTGGCCACGATAGAACATTTAGGTTCTGTTGGTTCTTGACGCTTTCTTTCGCTGCTGTTACTACACTCGGTACCTGTTATTGCGGTGACTGTAGATATGTAATGAGATTTCTTTTCGTTTCCTGTCGAGAAGGCTGGCGCCACCCTAGTGTCGTGTGTGCGTGTGATGTGTACGCCTGTACATTGTTAACTGTTCCGGAAAATAAATCCAGTTGTTAGTATCGTCCGTATTTTTCGTGTCTTCCTCCTGTGGTGGTCTATATTTTGCGCTACCTTTTTATTCAAGTAAGGGATTTAAAGCATGTGCTGGTAAGGAATGTCGGTATGCAATTTCCCGTTGTATCTCTGGTCTTGCTTGTGTATGGATATGACTTTAGCGCACTTCCAATTATTCGGGACCTATCCGGTTTGAAGACATTTCTGGAAAAAATCCGTGATCTAACGTGAAAACCATTCTTTATACATTTTCAGAAAGGTGTTACGAATATCCTCTTTACCAGCAGGCCTTTATTCATCTAGCTTGAGAAGGTAGTTATATATGCTGTCTTTCAGATTACTATGTGAGCTAAAGGTAAAAGTTTCTATAGCTGCACCATAACCGTCAGTGGATAAACTCGAAATACTTTTTAAAGGGCACAGGCCATTTTAACGTTGTCAGTGATAGTGCGATCTATAGAAGTTAAAAATTGAACAGTAGTTTTTTGCTTTGAGATATGCCTCCAGAACTTTCCTGGGAATTTTTTATATATTCGACCAAGCACTCTTTCATATACCACTACCTTTTAATACTTCGTCTTCAAATCTTCGGAAAGGTTAATCTAGCGGCCGCGGTGGCTCTGTGGGTATGGCACACGGCTGCTGACCCGAAAGACGTGTGTTCTATCCCTGCCGCCGTGGCCTCATTTCTATGGAGGGGAAATTCAAGAGGACCTTGTACTGTGCGATATCAGTGGACGTTAAAGCACCTCATATGGTCGAAATTTCCGGAGCCCTTCACTACGGCGTCCCTCATAGCTTGAGGCGCTTTGGGACGTTAAACGCCCATAATCTATACACAAATGTTGTAAATATTAATAAGTCATATTATAGGAGATTTACTACATTTTGTTCGGAGGTGTTTCAAGCGGTGCTTCATATGAAGGATCTTTCGTGAAACCCAAGGGTTCCTTTTACACGCTCTTTTTCTGCGCATGGGAATGAATCATTTAATAGATTTGTAAACTACTTTTTTCAACCTCTCCCAAGCTTCATCGACAGATATTGAGCTTGAGCACTCACTGTGGCTGAACTGCTGGTTGTTTTCTGCTTGGTAATTTAATGCACCAACTTCGTTTACTTTAGGAAAATCAGGAAATTAAATCAGGTTGGCGAGAAGTGGGTCACATGATGCTTTAGTAGCCGAGTTATTATCATAATGTGATCTGAGATTCCTTTCAGAACATCAGAGGAATAATTAAGATGAGCTAATGATTCAATTAAGAGGAGTAAAATGAGAAGTAATTCACCTAAACCGGTTTTTGAGTGAAATTCAATGAGAAGGCTGGAAGAAGACACTCCTGCGTTACTCTAACCTTGTGTGTAATTGTGTGGAGCATGTGTACATAGGGCGCGCAGCGTCCGTTAGTTACTTGGCGCCACCGCAGGTGAGCGCTGACAGCCTCCCACTGAGGCTGACGTCGCCATTGATCAGGCGGCGAGAAAGACTTCCAGGAAACTCGAGTCACTTCTTTCTGACTCCGAACTGCCCGCTTGAGCGGAGTCAAGAGATCGTGACTGAAAGTTACGCGCTCTCTGTTGGCAATGAGTCAAATGTTCTCACAGGTTTTCGAGTTGTCTATGGCGCATGCAGGCTAAATTCCTTTCGCGCCGCAACAGCCTTCCAAATGTGCGCCAATTTTTGCGACAAAGGTGCTCGATCGTTCTAGAAGGTCTGCATTCGCGCATACCATGGCAATTCAATTGGTTCCAGCCGGACTTTGGTGGGAAAATCACCAGGACATTAGACATCATGGTTGGCAACTTAAGCGCTATCGCATTTTCTTCTTGAAGAATGTCGTTCAGAAGGCCCTCAAGGTTAAAAAAAAGTCGCCGTCATTTGATGCGAATTGGTAACAGCCGTTCGAAAGTCTGTAGTGGTGTAGTCTAGTCTCAGTGCCCCGCGCGAAGGAAGTTCCTTGATATCGCCGCAGTCTTCTAGCTGAAGTCCCCTTAGGTGGCGACGAGTTTGGGCCAAGAAATGTCCCCGGAAAAACATCTCCGGAAACAATGCCTCCGGAAAGAAACATCCCCCGAGGAAAAGTGTCCATTTTCCAAGCAGAAAAAAATGTCCTGAGAGAAGTTCCACTAAAACAAAAGTCCCATTACGTCCCGAACGCCTCCCACCTATCCCCCTGCGATGTGCAGCTTCCACTCGGCAACTGTTGATGGAGTTAAAAGGACCAGCAATAATGCAAGATTGCACGCTGCAGCAATTCCACCTATCGCATGAAAGTGTCTAACAGACTCTGGGCGTTCATCCTTCCCCTGGTGCTGTGCCAAACGTAATGGCTGTCGTTGAGTACCACTAAGGCTCGCGGACTGAGCGGCGATGTGGCACAACCACTCTTGACGTTTTTAGAGGACGGTAGCGAAACCACGATGATATAAAGGACTCACTGAGGTGGAGCAATTGTCTAATCGCTAATTCCGTCTGTACATTCACTGCACCACCGCCATACACTCACAGCAGGGAGTCCATAAAAAAAATTGGGGCGGCGGAAAGGGAATTGCCGGAGGCACGTGTGTCCCTGGATCGTTCGGGGCTTCAGCGAAGTCACCTGCTGAAATACTTTGTTGTGTGGCTTTTCCTGCTATCACCCGCTCTACATAACCAGAGGAAATGCTTCATGCTTAAATCTATTCTAAAATTCAAGTAAGAGTTCAATAAAGGCGGCAATTTTTGTCGAATGAATTTTTCACTTTGGGACTTATTTTTCGGTGACACTTTTGCTGCGACAGCAATACTTCGACAGCCAAAGCGAGACCTCGAGTGGCCGCCGACGCGCCGTAGCCAAGGTAGATGTACTATGGTAGCGTAGGCTGCATAGAAGCCCATATGGTCAAAACATGGCGGCTTATGGTACGCAGCCAGCGCCATCTTCGAAATGAGTGGACAACTAAAAAGTGACGTCATAATTAAAACAAAAACGCGACGTCGAAGTAATGTGTTTAATGACGTCATATTCGTGACGTCAGCGTCACGTGCTGCTTGGCGGGAAAAATAAACTGCTGAACGCCGCGACGCTTCAGCGCGACACCCGACACGAGAACGAAGAAAGAAGACACGACGAGTGCCGACCACCAACGCTATCTTTAGGTAGTCAGTTCTCGTTGTGCCTTTTTGAAGCGAAAAGCTTCATTAGGCTCGTCAACACCGCGCTTCGCGTGGGCCACCCCTGGGCGCCGCTGCGGCGCGCCCTTCCTCCTTCTCGCCACCCCCTCCTTTCTCCTCCTCGCCACCTGTTTACCCTTCGCCGCTGCTAGCGGTTCTTATCGCGTTATCGCAAGGCGTTGCGATAACGCCCGAGAGAGGCCGCGCGCCGCGGCGCGCGCTCCGTCCTAACTTCTCCTCCTCGCCATCGGTTAACCGCTTAAGACGGTTGGGACGGTTGGGACGGCGGTCTCCGTCCCAAGAGAAGGTTCTTTCGCAAGGCGTTGCGAGAACGCACGCGTGAGCGGCGGCGGCGACCGTAGAAGAGGCGCAGACATTCGCCATGGAACTAAGAAAAGAAGACCCAGAAGTGGTAGCGAGGGAGTTGGCTCAAAATCTACACCGCTACCGTGGTGCTCCCAGTGCATTGTGCGCGAACTGCGACAGCCATGACCTCAAATAAAGCATAACTGCAGCTTTTCGCTTGTATGTCCAGGCTTAACCAGAGCTAAGCAACTGCCAATTTTTCCTTCGTCCTCGCCTCAGGTGTCGAGCTGAATGTCAGGGTTGTAATGTGGCAACATGACAACATTACAGGTTATCGCTCCCACATCGTGCAACCACACACCTCTTTTCTTGCGTACGGGGGCCCCATGGCCACAGACGATGCCCTTTTGGGGAATCGGTGGGCTCAGTGGCTGTGCCACGATGCAGTCACTTAACCCGTTCTGCCTCGCCATGCAGGTGATCGCTCCCCTCTGGATTACCATGCTTTTCCCCGCCCCTCTGCCTGCCTGTCCACCGGACATCTCGCCGGAATGGACGCCCGCTCCCAACCGAACCGATATGTGCCAGCCTTGCGCCATCACCGCTTCGGCCGATCGTGCGCTGACCTCACCAGTGCACTGCACCCTCGACTGACAGTTGGAAACAACATCCTCTTCCGCTCCAGCTTTTAAGCAGCTTCGGCCACCGGCGTCGCTTTGTGGGCTCGGTGGCTGTGCCACGATGCAGTCGCTTAACCCGTTCTGCCTCGCCATGCAGGTTAGTAAACCATGTTGTATTTAAGCTAAGAAATCTAGTGATTACTTTTTGATACAGCTGCCAAGCCCGCAGTGCTGCCTTGCCATTGTAACTGAGTGTTCTGATGTCATTATTTCCTTGCTTTTGTTGTCCGGCGACATAGAGACTAACCCCGGCCCTGCCTCACTCGAAACTGTAGTTACGGAACTTAAAAAATTGTCCGCCGGTCAGTCGACATTAATCGCGGAAGTTACAGACCTCAAAAACTAGTTACTAACAACAGACAACCTTATTTCTGATCTAAGCAGGCGCATCAGCGCTCTTGAAGGTCATTACCAAACCATACCGTCACTACGCACAGAGATAGAAGGCCTAAGCACTCACACCACCCAGGCAACTCGCCAGCTCTGTGATCTCGAGGATCGCATAGACGAAGCAGAAAACCAATCACGAAGAAACAACCTCATATTCTAAAACATTCCGGACCCTGACCCATCTGAAACGTGGGCCGACTCTGAAAAGCAACTAATTTGCCATTGCTCCGAATTTTTGGACATCTCCCTCGACCCCAAAACAATAGACCGCACTCGCCGTCTTGGGCGCCACGAACCTGATCGCTGCCGTCCGTTAATTGGCAAATTCGCACTTTTCAAAACGAAGGACGAAATTCTAGCTAATGGCCGCAAATTCAAGGGCACTGACTACTCCGTCGGTGAAGATTTTTCACGCCGCGTTCGCGATGTGCGCAGACACCTAGTTACATTTGCCAAAAGCAAGACTAACCATTTTTCTTTGCGATACAAAACCCTGTTCATCGGTTCCCGACGATATATCTTCGACGAACCATCGCAATCTGTAAAAGAGATACCATAGCGGTTGCTGCGCCGCCAGCCCCCCAGCCGCTCATGTACCTGCCACCCCCCAGTCTAATCTCTCCTTTTCGGCTGTTTTCACAAACATACGTAGTTTTCTTCCGAAACGCGAAATCATCTCCAATCTTGTGTGTTTATCCACTAGTAACTTGCTGATACTTACCGAAACATGGCTCACTAGTGGCATCACCGATACTGAAGTTCTTGCTGACTTACCGAATTTTAACCTTTTTCGCAAAGATCGCACATCCGCTCGAGGTGGAGGCGTTTTCATCGCAGTTAACAATCAGTTCTCGTGTACAGTTATTAATATTCCATCAGACCTTGAGATAGTATGGCTACTTTGTCGCGCTGCGCCCCAAACCGTACTGCTGGGCGTTTGTTATAGAGCGCCAAATACCAACTCCGATTTCTCTCGAATTCTTAATGACGTCATCAGCCAATTAACGAGGAAATACCCAAAAGCGCATATCATTCTTTTTGGAGACTTCAATTTTCCAGATATCAACTGGCAGACACAGACAGCAGTCGGCAACAGGGAAGCGAATGATTTTATCGAGGTCTGCCTAAACTTCAACTTAACTCAAGTGGTATCTGAACCGACCCGCGTTACAAACATCCTAGATCTAATCCTGACTACCCACCCGGCAGCCCTCTCATCTATCACTTATCTACGCGAAATCAGCGACCATAAAGTAATCCACGCCACATTTGAGTTCCACCCATCACGACGCCAGAATCAAAACAAAACTATTCGCCTCTACGACAAAGGAATTTATGAAGCCTTTAGTCTTGAATTAAACCAATATCTCACAACATTCCAAGCATCTTTTCACGATCATTCAGTAAATGATAATTGGTCCCGTTTTAAGAAAAAGGTTAGCGAACTAACCGATAGATACATCCCCAAAATAAGCTTCCACTCGGACCGCCAGAAACCATGGTATACCAAAACGATAAAAAGGCTCGACAATAAAAAGAAACGCCTTTTCCGTGCGGCAAAATTAAAGCAGTACGACGAGTGCGCATGGGAAAAATACTATACAGCCGAACACACCTACCTATCAGCAACGACCTTCCACTGTATCCAACCCGACATATGAGCAGTGGGAGGTGGCCCTGACCAGCGAGACCCTGGATCAGCAACTTAAGTTGGTTCAGCAAGTCCGTCAGTCAGCTAAAGCCAGTGGCGCCTTGGACTAGGGGTGCCACCCAAGTTGCTCGAGCAACCTTCCTCATTTTAAATAAAAGTTTTCTCTCTCTCTCTCTCTCTCTCTCTCCCCAAATTGTTGACTTCTAATCCCGGAAAGTTTTGGCAGGTCATAAGTGAGCACCCGGGACATACTCTAACTAAAGAGTGTGGAGAAGAAGCTGATGACATTGAGTGCGCTGACATTTTTAATAACGCCTTTTCATCTGGGTTCACTAATGAAACTCACCCACCAATTGCAACTTTCGCCGTCAATACAGTGTCCAGCATGCCTGCTATCGCGTTTTCTGAAGCCGGCATTTCCTCGCTCATTGAACACTTTAAAACTTCATCATCGGCCGGCGTCGACGAAATTAACTCCAAAATACTGCGCAACACTAAGAATATTTCTGCAATGTACTTATTCTTATTGGTTTCACAGTCGCTTTCTACAGGTTCCATTCCGGATGACTGGAAAGTGGGAAAGGTCATTCTCGTCTTTAAGTCCGGTAACAAAGATACTCCGTTAAATTACCGTCCGATATTATTAACTAGCATACCTTGCAAAATCATGGAACACGTCATCTATTCTCAAATCATGGACTTTCTTGACGCTAACAACTTCTTTCATCCCTCGCAACACGGGTTTCGCAAAGGTTTGTCATGTGAAACTCAACTGGCCATCTTTCTTCATGACGTTCACTCCAACCTCGACCTAAATTTACAAACTGACGCTATTTTTCTAGACTTTGCTAAAGCATTTGATAAAGTTCCCCACAGGCGTTTACTGCTAAAACTAACCATGCTAAAACTGCATCCTAACGTCTTATTGTGGATCGAAGAATTCCTTTCTAACCGCTCCCAGTTTGATCTCGTTAACAGCCAGAGTTCCAACCCTCTTCCAGTAACATCAGGCGTACCCCAAGGTTCTGTACTTGCTCCCCTCGTATTCTTAATCTATATAAACGACTTACCCTCAAACCTGGTTTGCAATGTTCGTCTGTTTGCAGACGACTGCGTTATTTACCACACGATTTCCGACACCTTTGATCAATTACAGCTCCAAAACGACATTGACACAGTGCATGCCTGGTGCGATGACTGGCTAATGTCGCTTAATCCTAATAAATGTAAACTTGTATCTTTTTACCGCCGGCGTAACCCCCATATTTTCCCTTACTCCGTTGCTAACGTTCCACTAGAATCTGTATACTCATACAAGTACCTCCCCGCAGGGAGGCGTCTGCAGCATGCAGACGTTGGTGAGTGGCGACACCACGGGGTTAACCCGAGCATCCGCAGGGACATCCCCGCAGGGGGATGATGGTGAACAATGCGTCACCACGGACCCGAGCATCCGCGCTTAGCCGTGCGTGGCATCGCCGTGTCCGGGGAAAAGGGAATCCTGGTGGTTGAGCCGATGCCGAGCGTTTGGACCCTTAAGGCCCCTCGGCGGAGGCAACACACCACTTTGGCCCCAGCTTCCTGCAGACGGCACCTCCGGCCTGACCCGACCGGGGGAAATCGGCAGTCGCCTTTTCCTATCCTCCCCTCTATCTTTCACTTTCCTATTTCCTTTCTTACAACTTTCCTGTATCCTCCTCTCTTCTTTGTTTTTTCCTTCTTTCCTGGCGGCGAGGGTTAACCGTGTGTGACCAACTACCTTGAGTTGAGTCATATTAGGTTATAGTTAAGGTGTACAGCTGGCGTGGGCAGGACTTGCTTTCAAGTTCCTGTCGCGTCCCCCTGTTGGGCTCCATGGTGGGTGGCTGGCACCATGACCGAAAAACCTCAATTTTTTATGGCTCCCCCCCTTTCAAAACTTGATCGCTCTCTCAAGAGAGGGCGGACCGAAGCAGAGGACTTTTTTCAAAAAAGAAAAGTACCATTTCCAAAATTTCACGTCATCCATAGCAAAACAGAAGAAACGCAAGCAAGGATAATATCCCCATTCCAAGTCTCAAAACGCTTGACGGATGCCTTAGGCCTTGGCTACAAGGTGTCAAAAATGGCCAGTGGCGACTTACTTCTTGAACTGCGCGACAGCATACAACACTCAAAAGTTGCAACAATTGTATCCATTGGGGACATCCCTGTCTCTGTGACCCCACATCGGTCTCTGAATACTGTACGAGGCGTCATCTCTGAAATAGATTTTGTCCACCTTTCTGAAAAGGAAATGCTCGAAGGACTTACTGACCAAGAATTTATAGATGTCCACCGGATCAAGATCCGGAAGGATGGCAAAGAAGTGGACACCAAACACCTGATCTTGACATTCAACTTGAGCACATTGCCCGAATCCATTGAAGTAGGCTACCTGAAAATAAATGTAAGACCGTATATTCCCAACCCACGCAGATGTTTCAACTGCCAGAGATTTGGCCACGGCTCACAGAGTTGTCGCGGCCGCAAAACTTGCGCAAAATGCTCTTCGAAGGACCACCAATCCGAAGAATGTGTTGCTAACCCACGGTGTGCAAACTGTGAAGGAGACCATGCTGCCTACTCCAGAGCTTGTCCTTCATGGAAAAAAGAAAAAGAAATTATTACTCTCAAGACTACTCAAAACATTTCTTTCAAAGAAGCACGAAGGCAATACGCTCAGACAAACAAATTCTCCTTCACTGCAAAAACAAACTTCGCCGATGTGGTGCGTGGGCGCGGCGCACCACACCAGGCTTCGGCACTTGTCCAGGTCACACGTAGTGAGCCTGGGGCGGGGCCATCCGCGCCGTCTGGTGGAGTAGCTCACGCTACTCCGCCTACCCCAAAGGAGGGGACGCAGACCCCCGGGTCGGCGGGCCCAAAGACCTCTTCCCACAGGTCGAGGTCTAACTCAAAAATCAATGCGCCTCCTGCACGGTCGTCCAGTGCCTCTGCAGAGGCGATGGACACGACCCCGGGCAGCCCCTCACCGTCCACGTCGGATGGTCGGCGGAGCTCCCTGGATCGGTCAAAAAAAGACAGGCTCCGAGTCACGGGGCCATAAACAACTTGATCTAGCTTTTCAATCAGTACAAACACAAAACTAAGATGGCTTTCATAATTCAATGGAACTGTAGAGGAATGTTGAGGAACTACAGTGATATAACTCATATTCTAGGGTCAGTGATGCCTCAAGCCCTATGTCTCCAGGAGACCAATCTTGGTCCACAACATTCAAATATCTTAAAACATTATACAACTTTTAGGCGTGATCGCGAACATGCAAATAGACTCTCGGGAGGCGTCGCAATCATCATCCAAAGCGGCGTCCCGGCTCAAGAAATCAAACTGAAAACAAAACTTGAGGCGGTTGCGGTTAGCGTCATCAGCTACAAAACCATAACAATATGTTCTGTATATCTTCCCCCACACATCACATTAACATGCCAAGATCTAGAAGGCCTGATCGATGAACTGCCGGAGCCATTCCTGGTAGTTGGCGATTTTAACGCTCACTCTCCGTTTTGGGGAAGCGAACGCTGTGACTCTAGAGGCCAAACAATCGAAGATTTTATACTTTAGAATAATGTCTGTCTTTTAAATACGGGAAAAGCCACATATTGCTGTCCAAGCTCAGCAAAAATGAGCTCTCTCGATTTAGCTTTCGCATCACCATTACTTTTTAAAGATTTTAAATGGGATGTTTTAAATGACCCCATGGGCAGCGATCACTTACCTACCGTCATCAGGCTCTCATCGTCCACTCCAATCATCCCCACAAGGCCACGGCGCTGGAAAATTCAGCTCGCCGACTGGTCACTTTTTACAAAAAGTGCCACTCTGGAAAAGGAATTTTGTGACGACCTTAGCACAGATGAAATTAATGAGAAGTTTACTGAATGCATAATATCGGCCGCAACACTCGCTATACCACAAATAACAGGACTTGCACAAAAGAAACACAAAGTGTGGTGGACAAAAGAATGCACATTAGCAAAAAAACAACAAAACAAAGCCTGGAGCGCTCTGCGTCGATATCCCACTGCAGAGAACCTACTCACCTTTAAGAAGGCAAAAGCCAGAGCGCGGTATGTGCGAAGAAATGCAGAGAAAACCTCTTGGAAGAAATATGTCTCCTCAATAAATAGTTCAATAACATCAAAGAAAATGTGGGAAAAAGTGCGTAAATTTACTGGTGACCATACCCCTTTCACACTTCCTCTCTTGACAGCACCCGGGACACAAACATCTTTAGAAGAACAGGCCAACATACTGGGCGAGCATTTTGCTGAGATCTCAAGCTCATCCAACTACACAAGCACATTTCAAAAACACAAAGCAATAGCTGAAAAACAAAAATTTCCATCTGGAGCAGGTGTTCATGAGGATTATAACCAGCCTCTCACACTACAAGAATTAAATAATGTACTATCTTCTGGCAAAAAGACAGCACCGGGACCAGACAACGTGCATTACGCTATGCTTGCACATCTCTCCGAGGCTGCTGTAGAGGCACTGTTAAAATTCTTTAATAAAATCTGGATAACTGGAAATATACCTGACGAGTGGAAAAAAGCAGTCATAATACCTTTTCTCAAACCCGGAAAACCACCAGCAAGTCCTAGCAGTTACAGACCAATAGCCCTCACCAGCTGCATTGCTAAATCTTTCGAAAGTGTAATAAACATTAGATTGACCTTCATACTTGAATCTCGGCAACTATTAGATACACACCAATGTGGGTTTAAAAAAGCATGCTCGACCACAGATCACCTTGTCCGTCTAGAAAACACCATCCGGGAGGCGTTCATCCACAAGCAGCACTGTATTGGGGTCTTCTTCGACTTGGAGAAGGCCTACGATACTACGTGGAAGTTCGGCATCCTCCGGGACCTAGCAGAGCTAGGTATCCGCGGCAGGATGTTGAACTGCTTGAACGACTTCCTGGCTAACCGCACATTCCGAGTCCGCCTAGGAGCAACTCTCTCCATGACTTTCACCCAAGAGAACGGCGTACCCCAGGGGTGCATTCTAAGCACGACACTCTTCATAGTAAGAATGAATTCCTTAGCTAAAGTAATACCCAAGTCCATAATGTATTCAGTCTATGTAGATGACCTACAAATAGCATGCACGTCCTCCAGCATATCAACCTGTGAGAGACAAATACAAATCACACTAAATAAACTAGGTGCTTGGGCAGACATAAATGGGTTTAAATTTTCTCCTCAAAAAACAGTAGCTGTTCTTTTTTCATTGCGACGAGGCCTACAGGTCGATCCCAATCTATACTTGAATCACACTGCGCTACCAATTAAACTAGAACACAAATTTTTAGGCGTAACTTTCGACAAGAAACTCACATTTCTACCACATATTAACAACCTTAAAAAGAAAGCTTCTCAAGCCCTCAATATCTTAAAAGTTCTCTCACGGAAGCGGTGGGGGTCCGATAGAGCAAGCCTTTTACAAATATATCGCTCTCTGGTGCGCTCCAAGCTGGACTACGGGTGCATAGTATATGGTTCGGCAAGAGCATCCTACTTAAAAAGATTAGACCCCATTCATAATCTTGGCCTGCGCCTATCATCTGGAGCATACAGAACATCACCAGTAGTTAGCCTTTACGTTGAAACTAATGAAGCCGCTCTTGAGGATCGAAGAATCGCCCTTACATGCTCATATGCCTTAAAAATCCGTTCTCTTCCGAAACATCTCTGCCATCCAGTTGCCACCAAGTGCCCATCTAAAAGATTATTCATCAACAAACCACATTCTATCAGACCATTACTGCTGCGCTTTGAAGATAAATGTGAAGAGCTAACAATACTAGATGCCCTACCGAATATTGCACAAAGGAATGAATATTTACCACCATGGTACAGCCTGCCTTCAGTATGTGACCTCACAATGACACATTTAGATAAAAAGCAAACGCCAAATGAGTACATATTACAGGAATTCTTTGCACTACAAGAAAAGTATGACACTTACATTGAATTTTATACCGATGGCTCAAAAACAGAAAGTCACGTTGGAAGTGCAGTAATCCAAGGAAAAAACAAACAGATAATGCGACTACCAGAATTCGCATCGGTTTTTACTGCTGAGTGTTATGCCATCTTTGTAGCTGTGGAAAAAATAGTAAGAGAGAATATCAAAAATAGCATCATTTACACCGATTCCCTGAGCATGCTCAAAGCACTGCACTCCAGAAATGCTGCTGAACCCATAATAGGTAACATCATACATAACATTGTTAAAATCACAAAACAAAAACATAACATTAAATTCTGCTGGGTTCCTAGCCATGTTGGAATCGTAGGTAATGAAAAAGTAGATGTATGCGCTGCACAAGCCCGGAATGGCCAAATAAAACAAGTGAGCATACCGCACAGGGATTGCTTAAAGTTTATCAACAGTAAACTCAGAAATAAGTGGCAGGCCGCATGGCAAGATCACGTAAACAACAAACTACATTCTGTGAAGCCAATTCTAGGGGAATGGCAATCATGTCGGCATCAAGAACGTTTTACCGAAGTTATTTTATGTCGGCTCCGCATTGGACACACCCACCTCACGCACAGCTTTCTACTAACCAAAAAAAAACAAACCTCTCTGTGAAATGTGTGGTTCCGAACTCACAGTGAACCACATTTTAATTTCATGTGTCAAACTAGAAGAAATAAGAAAGAAATATTTTACAACATTTTATAGGGAAAGACTCCCATTACACACCCCATGTTACTTTTAGGCGATCGTGCACTGGTTGACATCTCATGTATTTTTAGGTTTCTCAAGGAAGCCAGCGTTTTAAACAAACTCTAAGTATAAAAAGCTTCACGTTTAGCAAAAACTCCAAACCTTGCGTTTGGCGCATCATAGCCTCAGTTGCTTTTGCGCCATTAAAATCAATATAACTAACTCATACAAGTACCTAGGTGTCACTTTGTGCCAGAATCTCTCCTGGCGCTCTCATGTAACGAACATCGTCGCATCAGCTAACCGGTCATTGGGTTTTTTGAAACGTCATCTACGGCACGCCCCTCAAAGTATTAAACTTCTTGCCTGCCAATCACTCATTCAACCAAAACTAGAATACGCATCTGCTATCTGGAGACCGCAACAAGCATATCTCATCAGTTCACTAGAATCTGTCCAAAATCGCGCCACGAGGTTCACTCATTCTGCCTATTCATACGACATCAGTGTATCGTCACTTAAACGACAATCAGGTTTACCAACTCTTGCCCATCGTCGTCGCATTGCTTCTCTTAGTCTGTTTCATCAGTTTTTTTACAGTTCCCTCGGACAACCACCCTACATCACACCGCCCGCTCGCATATCTCATCGCACCGGCCATCCACTGCAAGTGTGATGCCAACGCGCCCGCACCGTCACTTTTTTCGCATCTTTTTTTCTTCGCACTGCTAAAGACTGGAATGGTCTTCCCCACGACGTTGATGCCATCACCTGCCAATCAAGTTTTGTGAACAATTTAAATATGCATTTCATAAATATCATGTAAGCAATCATATTCAACCTATATTTGTACTCCCACCCCTTATGTAATGCCCCTAAAGTGGGGTCTTTAAGGTAATAAAGAGAGGTGAAGTGAAAAGCGACAGAACCGCACCCAACCGAACGAAACTACACAGAAGCGCTGGCAAAAGGGAAAAGTGGAAACTGTACACGAACGATGCACACCAAGAACTCGAGCAACAAGCAACGAGGAAAAAGTAGGGCTAGCAGAATCGAGTTTCAAACAAAAGCAAGCAGAATGGTCCAAAGATATGACAAGGGTATGACATCAGAGCACCGTCAACCTTGGCATCGTCCCGCTGCCATTGCCGCTGCTCTGAGCGATGCTGTCATAAAAATTTTTACTGAGCAAGCGCTATACTTCCTAACAAAATGCACACAAAACATTTTAAAAAGGAATCACTGCAATTGTTTTTGAATGCTTTTGAAACACAAAATATGTCCTAATAATATTCCTCTTCTACTCGTGTCTGTCCACTCATTTCATTTTGGCGCTTTAGTTCCACTAATTCGATGTCGGTAGCACTTGGTTCTGGACCGCATTCGAGCTCCGGCTTCGCGACCTATTTCAATTGACCTTGCCGTAGCTACGTGGACCTTGAGCCGCCGCCGCGCCTAGCAGAAGGCGCACCGTTTCCCAGTAACGCGCTCGCTCCGCCCCCTCGCCGTCGCCTAGCAGAGGGCGCTAGCTCCGCCCTCTCTCCAGCGCTCGCTCCAGGAGAGGAGGTGATGCCTCAGGGTATATACCGGTGCGCTTCGGTTCGGCTGAACAGGTGGTAGTAGAAAACATTTATTATTCACAAAAAGGTAGATAAAGAGGTGAAAATACAGATTTTGGGTGGAGTCCTTATTTCAGGACCCCAGTGTCCACCGCTGTTGCTCGTGCTTTGATTATCAGATTACGCTGGGTCGGCGAACCAGAGCTAAGCAGGGCAGACTCCCACTGCTCCTCGGATTGATGATTGTCTAGGTCGGGGGGCTTGGCACCGGAGCAGCCCCATGTTACATGGTATGTTGTTGGAATTCCGCCACACCAGGGACAGATTCCATCATATCTATCGGGGAAGATGATATGGTATTTTTAAAGTGTTTTTGCCGACATGTCAGTCGATTGCCTTGTGTGTCTTCAGGCGTTCACACCTGATTGTTCTTCTCGTACATGTAATGAATGTGGCAACCGATACCATACTGGGAAATGCTCTGGTGATTCAAAGACTGCCTTGAAAAGCATGCCTAACGACAAGGTGCAGGCATGGTCTGGTCCCACATGCAGAACTTCCAAATCTCGCTTAACTCGTAGTCAGGCGAGTGCAGAATCTGATCGCAAATCCGATGACTGCGCAGAACCATCGCTGACGGACGTCATGGCTAAACTGAATCTGGTACTTCTTCGCCTAGAAAGACTAGAACAGGGACAGGAAGAGCCAATGGCAGAACACGAGTCAACACAAAATAGCATTATCAGACAAAGTGAAACAATTGAGGCCATAGAAAATTCGACTGTTTGGTTTATGGGGTTTAACGTCCCAAAGCGACTAAGGCTATGAGAGACGCCGTAGTGGAGGGCTCCGGAAATTTCGACCACCTGGGGTTCTTTAACGCGCAGTGACATCGCACAGTACACGGGCCTCTAGAATTTCTCCTCCAAAGAAATTCTAGCCGCCGTGGCCGGGATCGAACCCGCGTCTTTTGGGTCAGCAGCCGAGCACCATAGCCACTGAGCCACCGCGGCGGCAGAAAATTCGATGCAGATGCTCTCACCTAAGTATGATGAGGCACTGGCCACTCTCAGTTCGCAAAAGGAGGACATAAAAGATCTCAGAAAAAAAACAAGCGACTTGGAAAGTGTGATACTTGATAAAGCCGCACAAATTGATCGGTTAGAAGGAGCAGTAGAGAGGTTGGAACTGTACTCAAGAAAAAACAACTTGGAGATCCATGGTGTGAAACAGAATGATAATGAGGATCTGAGGGCAACTCTTGGTTCTATAGCAAGCCAACTCGGGCTAGATGTTCCCAGTCCTGACGACATCGAGGCAGTTCACCGAATAAAAGGTAAAGACAAGACAGCTCCTCCTATATTAGTTCGCTTTGCAAGGCGGGAAACCAAGGAAAAAGGATGGAAAAAAAGAGTGCACTTTTAGAACAAGAGGAAATTTTTTTTTTTAAACGAGAACCTAACACCGGCTCTAAAAAGGCTTCTCTGGCAAACGAAAACTCGAGCAAAGGAAATGAGTTACCGCTATGTTTGGCTTCGAAATGGGCGCATTTTGGTAAGAAAGATGGAAGGTGCCTCGGTAATTCACGTGAACAAAGAGGAAGATTTGAGCGCAATAATATGAAAAACAAAATGTGCAACTTATCAAGACTCAAGGTTAACCCCAGCAAAGGGGGTTTGTTTTATGGTCGCATTGCCTGTGATTTCAGCAAGATGTGCTTGAATCGTGAACTACAATTTTTACTTCACCATGGAAAGACCCATGTCTAACGATAAGGCTGCAAGTACTGGCCTCATGACGCCGCATGATTTGATAGCACCAGTCGCCACTAGTAAGGAGCAAATTTCATGCCTACATATCAATGCTCAATCAGCTCTTAACAAAGAAGACACGATCACAACGTTGCTTGATAGTTTTATCTTCAGTTTCGATGTCATAATGGTCACCGAAACATGGTACCGCAATTAATGGGAAGTGTTAAAGCTACCTGGCTAGCAGAAGAGCTGAAATCTGGGTTAGTTGCTACATTATACTTAAGAAAAACAGCCAAAAAGACGGGGACAAAGGAGAGACGAGGCACACACAACGACTGGACTATCAACTGTGCTTTATTGAAAAACAGCCAGTCTCCCAGAAAACCCAACAGAGCATGCGCAGCTCAACGGCACCGCAAAACCAGCACAAAAAAACAACAGCGAGCTCGTAAGATAGTCAAGCTGCAGTGTCAACGGGACAAGTAACCTAATTCTTTCTGCATCAACGTGATAGAAGCCATGCTAACACAGTTATCTCCATGACTGCTAATGTGAAATGCTTCGACGATTTACCGCTCAACCTTACCCTTGCCTCTACCGAGAAAAGTGACATTCGAAAACAACGGGTAGCACCCGCAATCGCGGCAATGGCGAGGCAAGTTTGCCACCATAGCATGAAGTCAAGTTTCGACAACCAGGTTAAGCGTTTGCAAGAGGCCGGTTTCCCAAAACCGCTTTTGAATGCTGTGGCAGAGTCGTTGCTGCAAAGAATTAAGAGCCGTGACGAAAAGGTGGCTGACCGTACTAGGGCTGAAAGAAGAAAATTTGAGTTGATGCCTTATGTGCATGGGGCTTCCCACAACATCAGAAAAGTTGCTGCAAGAAAAGGAGTCAATGTTGTCTTTTCCTCTCCTTGCAAACTTTGAAGCCTTTGTTCACGTGTCGCGCGTGGCAGAACTAGACCACCTGTTTGTTCGACGCGGCATCAAAACTGCTATGTTCCTTGTGCGACACGGGTGGTTGATAAGATTCCGCTGACATGCGTAAAAGTTTACGTCGGCCAAACTGGACGGTGTATAAATGAAAGGCTACGAGAGCACCATAACTCTCTGACTCCGGCTGACGGAGCAATGAGGCTTGAGCATTTCAAGCCTCAAGTTTTTGATCTCGGCAGTAGTATCTTTGACATCATTGCAAATATCCGAGCAGTAGGATACTCCTTTCTTAAGCTCCCGCATTTCTTCCCTGAAGTCACGCCTCAAATTTTCAAGAGCCTTTGTCATCTCACGCAAGTGTTTTATATTTGTGGCGTCCTGTTCCGAAGGCACGCCGCCACCCTTAGCAGTGCTCTTTCCAGCATCTTTTCCCGCCATTAGACGTGAAAGCACATGCAGAATACAACACAGGTAACAGTAGTGGACTGTTCGGCAGCAGTGCATTACAAAGATTTACACAATCTGTAGTACAAAATTTCTCACCTGCGAAGGCAAAGAATGAGCGGTGATCAGATCCATGCTTGAGTGCACCGCTGCCGAACTGTGCAATGCAGTCTGTGTGGCCTCTTTTATAGCGTGCGCTGTCTTCGGGACGCTGCTGTCGAGGTAGTCACGGGACCAGGGCTCCAGCGCAGGCGCACTATCCGATGAACGCGTGGCAGTCCTAGAAGATTGACTTGATAATCCGATGTGATTTGGCGGGCTGCGAAGGCAAAGAATGGGCGGTGATCAGATCCGTGCTGTGAGTGCACCGCTGCCGAACTGTACTTAGAAGGCGGGGCCATCTTGAGCGCTAGTGAAACTCTTCATGGACTCGTTGTCACTGCTTACAGCGACAGCCGCGGACGCGTTTGCGCCTATATACGCCTTTGCTCGAGGGTTATCGGCAGTTGTGAGACGTTTACGACTCGGTTCCTTTGTGTCGATAAGAGCTCGCTGGGCCGTGAGCTCTGCCTTAAATGTCTCCAGTTGCCCAGCAAGTTGAGCCATTTGTGAGCTGATTGTCTGTAAGAGGGGTCGTACGCTAGAGAGGATACGGGATTCGATACGAATTTCCATATCGCTGATGAATGTGGGGGAGGCCTGGGGGGGTGTAGGCGTTAGAGGTGCAGGAGTGGGTTGGGAGGAGGTCGGCGGTGTGGTTTCAGGTGGTGGTTTCGCCGTGTTTCTTGGGGTGGTATTGGAGGGGTGATTTTTTGAGTCAATTCTACGATTTGGCTCTGCAATTTCGCTACTGTGCGCGCCAGTGTGTCACATTCCGCACATTTTGGTGGTGTGGGAACATTCTGAGGAGCAGGGGAGCCTTTAAGTTCTGCCCAGCTCACCTGTTTGTTGTTGCACTAGTTTGTTGTTGCGTTTCTGGCCTGGTTTCCCCTTGGACGGGGGATGCTGGGGAGCGTTGACGGTGGATTGGGTGTCGGAGGCCGACCTGGACCGGCTTCCGCTACGGCTGCTGCTACGGCTGGACGACTCGCCCTCTCTGCTGAACCATCTCCGGGAGCGGGATCGTGATGGGCCGTTCTTACGGCAGTGGCGTTGCTGGTCGGTAGAGGAGACCGAGGCAGGCGGCGGCTTGAGCGGTTTTAGCCGGTTTGGGCAGTCGCGGCTGCCAGTCGTGTGCGCTCCATCGCCCAAAGCGCACTTTGGCTGGCATCGATGGCCGTCAGGTTGATTCTTGTCCCCGCACTGCCTGCAGGCTGCGGTGTTTGGGTTTGGACAGACGTCGGAGCGGTGACCCGGCTGCATACACACGTAGCAGAACGGTCTCGCAGCGCGGTAGGGGAGGCACCGGATCTGCGCTCCTTCGTAGTAGACACATTTGGGGGTGGTGGGGCCTTCGAAGGTGAGCAGCATCGAAGATGTCTTGGCCATTGTTCTGGCGTTCAGTAGCGTGACGCCGCGCGTGAGGATGCGAATGCCGGCTTTCATTGCTTCGGGAGTCTCGCTGTCAGGGATGCCGTGTATGACTCCCCTCCGTTCTTTGTCGCTGTACGGCACGTATGCATTGACCGCGTAGGTGTGGCCGCCTAGTGTGAGGCCGACAATTTGCCTGATCTCGTTCGCAACATCGGGATCCGGCGTGCTTGCGATCAGTATGTTGGAGCCAGGGCGAGGTCTCGTGATGTACTTGCCGTTCACTTGCTGTGGGTGTTGGCAGGCGTTGCAGATGGCCTTGGAAATTCCGAGGTTGGTGAAGTTCTTAACGGCGACGCCTCGATGAGGTCCAATGACGATCGATTGTAAAGTCACTTTTGGGTAGAGATGGGAGACGGGCACGGGAATTGCGGCTCTTGAGGCTGGTCGCGGGGACGCGGTCTGTCATCGGGACATGCGACGAGACAGCGCTTCCGTTAAAAGGGCTGTCGGCAATGCGGGCGACGCAAGCAATCCACGGAAACCGGGCCGAGTAAAGGCCGACCCACATGGAGCGAACAGACGCTGCGAATTTCATGCGGCGCGGCGGAACGCCGACGCGCTGCCGCCGTGCTGCACCACGTACGGCGAAAAACAGGCGGCCGCCGCCGGACCGCAGCCGTCTCGATTTCAGGGTTGCTAACAACGGCATGGCTGCAACAAAAAAAGAAAAGAACATTTGTAAGCTTACTCTAAAGCCATTGTTTATTGGAGGGCGCATTCTCACTTTTTAGTTCAGCGTATGCTATCTCCCCTCTCCACTCCACCCCCACTCGGTTTCACCGGCGCGTCTCTGCTGCTAGCAGAGACGCAAAAATAGACTCAGCCTATAGTAGCACCATCTGGTTCTCGGGACAGAAACCATTACTGCAAACAAACCGGCTCTCCTCTTAAGGCTAGAAGTGGGAGAATCGTCACTCTGAATAAAAAAATAAAGCAAATTTATCACTTATAAGTTTTATTATAGGCAAGGCGAGACGAAGCGAAAGACCGGTGCTCCATTTACGGCCAGTGAACGCAGTGAAAAAGGCAGCAACAACGAGAATTCAGTCCAAAGCGAGGGGTCCGGCTTCGAAAGGCGCCGCCATGTTTGTCGCCGCGCGCGGGCGGAAGCCAGATGCGGGAAGAGAGCGCCCTCATTGGTCCGCGCTGACAGCTCGCATTCGCCGCTTCCGGTGAGCGGCTGACCGCCGGGCGAGCGTATCTAGCACTGCTTGGTCGGCGGCGATCGGCGGCCGGCGGCCAAGCGGCCGCCGCCGGGCGGCCGTTCGCAGGTTTTACGTGAGAAAACCGCTCCATGTGGGTCGGGCTTAAGGCGGTCGGAGAAGGCCTTGGCAAGAGAAGGCCACGTCGACGGTAAAGAGCCGCTCGCAGCAGCAGCAGAGGCGTCCCGGGCGGCCAGACTCGGGAAGGCTTCCCCCGGCGCCCCGTGAGGTTCGTTCGAAAGTCGGATCGAAGGTCGTGTTGGTCGGGAGAGCTCGGAAAGCACATCCGACTCGCACAGCTGCTGAGGAGGATCTCTCTCGGCTGAACAGGGGTATCTGTTGTTTCAGCCAGCGTCTTCGCTTCGGCGGACGCGGTTGTTACGACGGGCGTCTCTTCTTTCACTCTGTCTTTTAACTCTCCTCTGTCTGCCTGAAGAAGCGGCGGTGGCTCGGCTCGAGCCAGTCGGAAGGCCCGTGCACTTTCCGTTTCATCCTTCTCTCAGTCCCAACTACGACAACAACGGCTGAACAGTCTCGCTGTGGATAAAGCGAAGTGGAGAAAAAGAAGACTGACGGAGGCGAGGAAGAAACAACGTCCTTTCGCATTCTTTGAGGTCAACCAGAGTTAAACCAAAACAAATTTTTTTCCTACACCAGGCGGCGACTCCTGCGTTTCATTTTGTCGCCTCTTCTAGCTTTTGAATGTCCGAGTTCAGTGAAAGTAGCCTCTTTTCAATCATACATGGTCTGTTCTGAAAGTAGTAGGACTCATTTTTTAAAACAAAATTGATTCAAGAGAATAGTACAAACGATTACAATTTTTCAAGCTTCCGTACCTACACGCTGCTGCCAATGAGTTTTACAGTTTTCGTACGCCTCCAGGAACGCCTGGACCGGAATGCTGTTTCGCTCCCTCGTCACGGCCTGTTGAACCACCTCTACCGATCCGTGATGTTTCCCCTTGAGCGTCGATTTTATTCTCGCGAATAGAAAAAAGTCTGGCGGGGCCAAGTCGAGACTGTAGGAGGGCAGAGGCAGCGTTGCGGCCTTGTGCTGGGCAAAAAATCGGGGTCCTCATTCACATGATGAAGATCCTACGGGTTAGCCTTTTCCTCCTCTGACAACTATCCCGGCACCAACTTCGCGCACGCTTTCCTCATGGATAAGTTTTTGTCACGATGTCAAAAACTTGGGTTTGAGGAATGCTCAAGTCATCAGCAATCATTCTGATACTCATTCTACGATCATTGTTAAGTGAATGTTTCACTCGCTACACATTTTCGTTGGTCTTGCTGGTCGAAGGGCGTCTGGAGCGGTCGTCTTCCTCCACTCTTTCCTTACCTTCTCGGAACAGCTTGTGCCACTCAAAAAACACCTGATCTACCCATGGAAGCGTCACCGTAGGCCTCTTTAATCATGTTGTGAGTCTCTTTTCCCGTTTTACCTAGATTTACTCAAAATTTGGCCAGTAAACGCTCGATGATTCTGCGTGACGAGACGTTTCGACAGGGGTTCACAGTACAAGCGACCTCCCCTTTTCAACGGCCGAGAGCCGACTGCCGATTTTCCCCAGCATTTCCAATATCCCCCTTCAACGATCCTGCACGCGCAGACCACCTCTCGGCCGCCCGTTCGCCCAGGAAAAAACCAGTCCTACTACTTTCAGAACAGACCCTGTATAAAGCGGTCCCGTGTCCTAGGGGCCAACTTCTGTTTGTATTCTGCGTTCCTTTGAAGGGGTACAGGCACGAGCTTTTTGGTATGCGTTTTTTTTAGGCCTTTGACGTATCAAATAAAAAAAAGAAAGAGGCTTTCGTGCATCATGAAAATTTGCTCAAAATACCAGCGCTCAGTAATATTAGTCTACTACAAACGATTTTGTGCCCGCACTTTAGGCTTAGGCTCTAAAGATGTCCTTGGCATAACGGCCTACCTGTCAACCTGGACTACCACATTATAGTGACGTCGCTTCCAAGCACCGGTTGCTGCTGTGAAAAACAACCTGGTTCGTTGACGTCCCAGTAATCGAGGCGTGTGCCCCTTAACGTCACTCTAATCGAGTGGAAATGCCGGGCGGTACCAGGGACAGCATTCAAAATTATTTTAGCATAGCTTCAACTGAACCCTTGCGACTGACATTTCCTCATGCCCACGAAACTAATCATAGTTTGTTGCGCTCGAAATTTTATGTTTGTACCCCTTTAAGGACGCCGATCATCCACTTTTGGGCCCACAGACCACAACTACAGTTTCAGCGAACCAAAACAACTAACTTTGTCAGCTGAGTGGTGTGGTTACGTAAACCAGTGAATACTGCCACCTAGTATTGCCAGGTGGCGCATACAAAGTAGGGCTCGCGCCGTGTGGAATCTGTCGCCTTTGCTGCCCCAGCTTGCCTGGCCTTCCCTTTCGTGCCTGCTATTAAAGCCCCCTTCGTCAGCAAGTACGCTACAGTCTGGTGGAGGTGCTGGGTACCCGTGAGCCCATGCAAGAGACCCCTCCAGGCAGCCGTCGCGCCAGCCCTGTATCGCTTGACACCCCGGTATACATCGCTTCAGTCGGAGGATCCAGCGACTGCCCTCGGAGGTTGGACCATTAGAGAGCGGCGCATGGCGTCAGCCGCTCCTCTTCCTCTGCAAACCCCTGCTGCCGCGCCATCCCACTACACCTTGCAGACTCCGCGGATTCCCAGGACGTTCCGTGGGGAACTTTTTGAGGATGTGGAGGACTGGCTCCTTCACTTTGAACGCGTAGCTGCGTTTAACCAATGGAACGACGCAGCCAAACTCCGGAACGTTTACTTAGCCTCGACGATGGTGCTCGCACCTGGTTTGAACACCGAGAGGGCGCTTTAATTTCGAGGCATGAGTTCCGTCGTCGGCTGCTGGAGGCCTACACAAGCGCTGATCGTCGCGAACGAGCTGAGCGTGCGCTGCAATCCCGCATCCAGCTGCCGAACGAAAGCGTTCAGATGTACGTCGAGGACATGACGCGCCTCTTTAGAAGAGCTGATCCGGCCATGTCCGAAGAAAAGAAACTCCGGCATTTGATGTGTGGCGTCAAAGAACAGCTCTTCGCAGGCCTCGTGCGCAGCTCACCATCGACCGTCGCTGCATTACTTGCCGAGGCCGCGACGATGGAAAATGTTCTTCAACAACGTTCTGCGACTTACAACCGGCCCGTGCATGCTGCTGCAGTCACCGAATCGTTTGCCACCGCCGGGAGCCACCCGGACGATTTGCGCGAACTGATTCGCACCATCGTGCGTGAAGAGGTCCTCAAATTTTGCAGCCTTTCGCAGTCTGCGCTTGGTTCGATTTCCGCTCTTGTTCGCGAGGAGGTGCAACAGGCGTTCAGGGGTCCTACCGTCGAAACACCACCTCTGCCGGGAGATTACAGCCGCCCCACCTATGCCGAAGTTGCGAGACGCTCGGCTGCAGCTTCGCCACCGCCGATTCCAGTAACGCCTCCTGCACCGCTGTCCCCAGTTCCACCAGTCCCGTATTTTGACGATCGCCGAGCGCACTTGCGGAAGGCCGATGTCTGGCGCACACCTGACAACCGGCCACTCTGCTTTCACTGCGGAGAACCAGGCCATCTCTACCGCAATTGCTCTTATCGACGCCTCGGTCTGCAGGGCTTTCGAGCCGATTCGCCCAGACCCCGGTTTGGCCACCGGCCTCCTGCCATTGAAGACTTCCTCGCGGAACAGCGACTTTCAGCCCGTGCGCTGCATCAGCCGCGCTCATCTTCTCCGAGGAGCTCTTCCCCGAACCCGCACAGCTCCTCGCGAGCAGCACAGGGTCGCTCGCCGAGCCCTCGCCGGGAAAACTGAGACCAGCGACCTTCGGGGACGAGGTCGCTGGGAGTCGCTGCGCTGAAGACCTCCCGCCGCCGCCGCTACGCTCCGACCGTGAAAAGATAGCACCGTCATCTGACCAAGACAGCTCCGTTTCCTTGGACATACCTGTTCTTCTCGGCGGTCACAGAGTCAGTGCATTAGTGGACACCGGGGCCGACTATTCAATTATGAGTGATAAATTGGCGACTCTTCTAAAAAAAGTGCTTACGCCTTGTTCTGTAGTGCATCTCCGTACTGCCGGTGGTCATCTCGTTACTCCAAAGGGTATTTGCACGGCTCGCGTTCAGATTCAGGGATCTACGTTCGTCGTCAGTTGTGTAGTTCTGTGCAATTGCTCCCGCGATCTCATTAACGGCATTGACTTTCTGCGGGAGTATGGTGCTGTCATCGACCTCCGCCAACGAATCATCACCTTTTCTACCAGTAAAGCGACCCACCTCGCCGAATCGTGCCACCGCAGTGCCGCCCTTTGTGTTTCTGCAGACAGTGTCACGTTGCCGCCACGGAGCAGTGTTTTGGTTGAAGTCACCTGCTACGACTTGCATGACGCAGAAGCAGTCGCCGAGGCTAACCGTTCACTCCTGCTTACTCAAGGCATCTGCGCCGCTCGCAGTCTATTGACGCTTCGTGGTGGCCGGTCTGCGGTCCTGGTCACTAATTTTTCTAATGAGTACCTGCACCTTTTTGCAGGAACTGCTGTCCCTTCTGCCGAACCTGTTATCGATATTCCCGTTTGTTTTGCGTCCGCGGCAGCCGGCACTGACGAACCTTCTCTTGAAAACGTCGACATAAACTGCCACCTGTCTCGGGAGCAACGACTGGCTTTGAAACAGCTGCTGAAGGAATACAAGTCGTGCTTCGCTTCCTCCTCGAAGGTTCGTCAAACGCCCATCACGCAGCACCGCATCATCACCTATGACGACGCTCGCCCTATACGACAGCAGCCTTATCGTGTTTCTGCTAAAGAACGGGCGGTTATCCAAACTCAGGTTCAGGAAATGCTTGACGATGGCGTTGTTCAACCTTCCCAAAGCCCATGGTCTTCACCTGTAGTCCTTGTTAAGAAGAAAGACGGCACTCTCCGGTTTTGTGTGGACTATCGCAAACTGAACAGTGTGACCAAAAAGGACGTCTACCCGCTGCCGCGCATTGATGACTCGCTGGATAGATTACGGCGCGCTAAGTACTTCTCATCCATTGACTTAAAGAGCGGCTATTTGCAAATTGAAGTAGACGAACGGGACCGCGAAAAACCCGCCTTTGTGACTCCAGATGGCCTCTATGAATTTAAAGTGCTTCCTTTCGGTTTGTGCTCCGCCCCGGCTACGTTCCAACGGATGATGGACACCGTCCTCACAGGCCTCAAGTGGCAAAGGTGTCTTGTTTACTTGGACGACGTCGTAGTTTCTTTCGGAAACTTTTGACCAACATATCCAGCGCCTGCGGGCTGTCCTCGAAGCCCTCCGCTCGGCAGACCTTACCCTGAAGCCCCAGAAGTGTCATTTCGGTTACGAAGAGCTCGAATTTCTGGGCCACGTGAGCGCTGAGGGAGTGCGGCCGGACCCCGAAAAGACTGCCGCCGTCGCACGTTTTCCTGTTCCAACCGACAAGAAAGCTGTCCAGCGCTTCCTGGGTCTCTGTGCGTACTATCGGCGCTTTATTGCGGACTTTTCCACTATTGCTGAGCCGTTGACGCGCCTCACCAGGAATACCACCTCCTTTGTCTGGACCACTGAGCAACAGACCGCTTTCTCACGCTCCGCCACGGCCTTCAAACACCTCCCGTTCTTGCGCAATTCGACGAAGATGCCGATACCGAGGTCCACACCGACGCCAGTAACATCGGTCTTGGCGCTGTCCTTGTTCAACACCAAGAGGGCCCTGAGAGGGTTATCGCCTATGCTAGCCGTACTCTCTCCCGCGCCGAGAGCAATTACTCCACGTCTGAAAAAGAATGTCTTGCGGTCGTGGGGGCCACCATGAAGTTTCGCCCTTATCTATACGGCCGCCTATTCAAAGTGGTCACCGATCACCACTGCCTATGCTGGCTGGCCAATTTGCGAGACCCCTCTGGACGCCTGGCACGCTGGAGCTTACGGCTCCAGGAATTTGACATTACTATTGTCTACAAGTCCGGCCGCAGACACGAAGACGCCGACACACTGCCGCGTGTACCAGTTGATCCTGCCGACGCAGCGCCCGATGACGACCGCGGCTTCCTTGGTACTCTCACCGCCTCCGACCTACTGACTCGGCAGAGGGCGGACTCGGACCTTCGCCCTCTCATTGACACCCTTGAAGGTAGTGATACGGCTATACCTCGCCACTTCTCTCGACGTCTTGGCTCCTTCTGTTTGCGGCAAGGTATCTTGTACAAGAAGAACTCGAGAGGCAACGATAGACCTTACCTTCTCGTCATTCCAGCCGACCTCCGATCTGACGTTCTTTTCGCCTGCCACGATGAGCCCCCGTCTGGCCACTTGGGCTTTTCACGTACGCTCGCCAGAGTGCGGAACATGTACTACTGGCCTGGACTTTCTGCTGATGTCCAACGCTACGTTAAAAGCTGCCGAGAGTGCCAGTGCCGGAAAACGCCACCACTTAAGCCGGCGGGTTTTCTCAAGCCCGTTACTGCCACTCGCGCTCCGTTCGACCAGATCGGTATGGACCTCCTCGGATCTTTCCCTTTGTCGCAGGGCGGCAATAAGTGGATCATAGTTGCTCCCGACTATTTGACTCGCTACGCCGAGAGCAAGGCGATCCCTCGTGGCACAGCTTCAGAGGTCGCAGAGTTTTTCATGCACAACATCGTCCTGCGACATGGCGCCCCTTCGCACGTGATTACAGACAGAGGGACGGCGTTTACAGCGCAGCTAATCGACTACATCTTTCGGCTGAGCTGCACAACGCACCGCAAGACCACGGCCTACCATCCGCAGAGCAATGGCTTGACCGAACGATTGAACAGGACCCTTGCGGACATGTTTTCCATGTATGTAGATGTCCAACACAAAACTTGGAATGAGGTCCTGCCGTATGTCACCTTCGCCTACAACACCGCCCTGCAGGAAACTACGCGCTTTACGCCGTTCCGTCTTGTGTACGGACGTGAAGTCCAGAGCATGCTTGATGCCGTGCTCCCGTGCACGGAGAATGACCAACTCGCCCCAGACGCCCAACAGTTTGCCCAACGTGCTGAAGAAGCCCGTGAGCTGACCCGCGTGCACATCGGGCAACAGCAGAGCGCGGATGCGCGCCGTTACAAGCTTCGCCACCGACAGGTTCACTACAAACCCGGTGACCAAGTCTGGGTGTGGACTCCTGTTCGTCGCCAAGGCTTGTGTGAGAAACTGCTCTGCCGCTATTTTGGCCCTTACAGAGTGGTACGGCGTGTGAGTGAGGTTAACTATGAAGTGGTTCCGGACAGTGCTGCGCAACCGCGACGCCGACAGCCCGACTCTGACATAGTGACGTTGTGCGGCTTAAGCCGTACTATGCACGGTAACGCAACCGTGCTGATGTTTTCGCGCGCTTCAGTTGCGACACTTTGCTTGTTTTTTTTGTTTATCTCTTGTTTCACCCCTACGTCGACAGCAACAGCGCTCTTTTTTTTTCTTCATAAGGGGGGAATAATGCCACCTAGTATTGCCAGGTGGCGCATACGAAGTAGGGCGACGACGACGAAGTAGGGCTCGCGCCGTGTGGATTCTGTCGCCTTTGCTACCCCAGCTTGCCTGGCATTCCCTTTCGTGCCTGCTATTAAAGCCCCCTTCGTCAGCAAGTGCGCTACATTACACAACTCCTGGGAACCCCTGCAGACCACCTGGCTGATCATAACAATAGACATGGGTGGTTATCAACATTTTTCAAGACCCTAAGAGTCTATGGGCCACGCGAGCTCGAAATTGTTAACAATGCAAGAGCGGGGGCCAGTTGGTGCTTCATACTGATCAATTCGCGCTACAAGGAACATACACCGTAACTACAAGGAACATACACCAAACAAGGAACATACACCAAGGAACATACACCATGAACGACATACATGTACGTCATCCGTTTGTGTTTCCGTGTGTATGTTCCTTCTAGCGCGAATTGATCAGTCGAAACTGTGTGTGCAGGCTGGTTTTGAGTGCGATAAAAACTCACACGATGGACACCACTATAGCAGGAGACTCATCGATTGCGTTTTGAGGCGTCCAGTATATTTATTTATAATTTTTCTTTAAATATGAATGAATTTACATCGATTCCGCATTTTTCGACCACTCAGCGTGACTAGTTTACTAATTCGCACGTACTGCACCTTTATCCGGGGGCTTAGCATGAGTTGGCTACATAAAACGTTTTACAACATACAATTTCACGCACCAAGACCACATGGTAAAAATAAAATATGAACACAAAACCTCCGCATGTCACAACGACTCAGTTGCAGACACAAAAACAGAAAGTGATAACCAACGCTTGTTGCCTTGTAGAGAGTTCCAACTCTCCACTGTAAGCGAAAAGAAGCTGTATTAAGGCGGAAGCCTTTAATGTCTCATCGTTGTAAGCAGCAGTTGTCGACAGAAAATGTCACGCTTTTCAATTGGTGGAAACGGCCGTGACGTCACAGTGCGCGAATTTCAAACGGGGCCAATTGTACTATGGCTAGTAACCATGCAACCAATTGAAGGGATCGTATAGTGATGCTCCAAGTAAGTGGGACTGAGCTTAGTTAATTGCTTAATTACCCAATTAGCGTAATTAGCCTTACTAGTCAGGCCATATAAATAAATAAAACCGATGAAGAAATTGGTCGAGCTCAGGAAACGAACCCAGGTCTTCGGCGTGAGAGACGAGCATGCTATCCACTCCGCCATGCCAGCTCGATAGTTTGGAATGAACAAAGGCACGTCTAGTGAATACGGTGTCTTCACTCTCTCTCATCCTCCTCCATTCCCTTCCGGCGAGGTTTAGGTGTCCACCAACAAATGAGAGACAGATACATTTCCTTTCCTCAAAAACCAATTTTCCGACGAGCGAGGCGTAGAACCGAATGGGCGATGGCGTTCTATGGACTCCTTGGCAGCGTTGCAAGACGCTGTCGCGTTCCACTCTTAGGGGCCAAGCTTAACATCTTAACACTTTAGACCAAAAAAGTGCCCCCCTGAATTTTGACGGGTGTCCACCGAGATATGTGAGACAGTTACTGCGTAATTTCCATTCCTCAAATACAATTTTCATTTTCTTCATTACGGCTCCTCTTTATCTATCTTCTTTCACTCCCACTTCCTCCCTTCCTCTACGGTGCGGTTCAGGTGTCCACCGAGATGACAGAGAATTACTGCGCCATTTCCTTTCCTCAAAAAGCGTTGCGTTCAAAGGGCAAGGCATCACGCCGAACGGGTGGTGGCGTTCCGTGGAGTCCCTGGCAGCGCTACAACGCGCTGTCGCGTTCCACTCCTAAAGGCGAAGCTTAAGCGTCATGAATTAGCAGTTAATTAGTATTCAGACATTAATCAATAATTAACCATTAATTAGTGATTTGTCATCACTTAGTAATTAGTACTCAATTATATGTGACGCCACCAGTGCCACAGAAACAGCGAAGGTGGTGCGGAAAACGCTTCCGCCTCTACCCACTTTAGACAGTCAAAGTGCCCCCTGAATTTTTGATTATATTAGTACGCGCAAAAAGTGGTTGGATAATGCAACGGTGTGGGTCGGCACAAAAAAGAGGCGAAACCAGGTTCTCCGGCCAAACGCCGTCCTGCTGCCGCTGGTTCTGTGGAACACGTGCCCGCACTTTGTCCTCTCGTGCCTCTCCTGTGGCGGCATGGCCTCTTCCTCTTTTTCCGCTACAATATTAAGATTGTGATGGCTCCTAGTTGCAGATCCTTCTCAAAACGAGATATAATTACCACCTGAATGGCAGCAAGCAGAATGCGCTATGGAGTGGAGAAGCTTCAGGTGGGGTAAGTGTGTAAAGTTGGGGAAGAGCAGATGAGGGTGAAAAATGATACTCATAGAGCCAGCAAAGAAATCTTACAGTTTTCTGTGGTACAGATTCAATTTTATTACTTTCACAGTGCTTATATGGATCGCAGAGATTTGATGCATACTCAACATTAAATCGGTTTAAAGTTCTGTACATGAGCAATTTCGTCTCTTTAAGAGCTGCCCGTACAGTGTGCCTCATGTAACCAATGTGTTTTGACCAAGACATATTGAAAGCAAAAGTCGCACCAAGATATTTTTATTCCTGTACCATTTTCACTGATAACTAGTAGAAATAAGAAGGTTCGTGAAAGGCATTAAGGTTCGTGAAAGACATAGCTGTCCTGCTAAAATTGACCTTTATCTGCCACGTCCGTCATCAGTCAGAAAACATGCGAAAATACTAATTGAGAAGAAGGTGGTCATTGATCATCAGAACATTTAATTGTGTACTACAAGACACAGTCATCGGAGTATGAACGGATCTCCGAGGTTACAGTGTCAGGCAAATAGTTAATGTTCAGTAAAAATAGCAAAGGACCATGGACAGAGCCTTGGCGACCTCCTGAAGTTACGTCTGCTACAGAAGAATTAACAGTATTAACTCGAACAGACTGTGAGCCAAGTGAGAGGAAATCAGCAATCCAGCTTGTCCTTGTCTCCTTGCGCTGCTATTTATTTATTCAAATCATGTACCAACACGCCCAATTTTCCGCGTTAATCCAGTTAAAGGGTTGGGAATTATAAGTATCGCATTAAGTTTGCATAACAATTTAGAGTGAAGGACCGTGTAAAAAGCTTTTGGGAAGTCGATGATTATAGCATGGATTTCTTTTCCACCATCTGTATTAAGAAAAATGTCATATGCAAATTTAGTCATCTGAGTCACTCTACTAAATCTCCTACCAAATCCATGCTGAGCCCCAGACAGCACATTACTTGCTTCAAGAAATTCGACATGTTTATAAATGAAGGATCTTACATGATCACGCTGTTATAAAGATGGGCCTACAATGTGAACAAAGTTGTTTGCTGCCGGGTTTATATAGCGGAAGTACAGTGGCGAGTTTCCATAAGAAAGGGACAACGCCGGTAAGAAGAGATTTTTGAAAAAGTGCTCAAAAATATTTAGATGGCGAAAGGGAATAACGTGCAAGGGAGTGCTTGGAGTACAGTCCGGCAGAGCACATTTTTTTGCGAGTGATTGTGATTTATCCTAGGTACAGTGGTATATATTTCTTTGTTTAATCAGGAGCAAACCTTTTAATGCACAGTCTAACAATCTTTTGAAAACATTCAATGAGGTTATTACCGTCGCCGTGGCGGCTAGGTGCACCGCGACGCATGGCAGTGACAACATCAATGTCGCCACTGCAGCATACTGCAGTGCAGTACAGCACTGCAGTGTCACACGGCAACGCCAACCGCGGAGAGCCGGTGATCATTACTTGGCAGGGGAGATCTCCCCCTTAGCTGCTTGCATTCTAAGACGGACTGCCACTGATCCAACACCCAAAAGAATCATTTGGGCTCCTGGCCACCAGGGCTTACGAGGTAATGAGGCCGCTGACGCGGCTGCCCGAGCGCTTACTCACCGGGCTCCTCATCCCAGCTCTTCTCGCTCGGAGACTAACCAGCCGCTGCTGCGATTCAAGGAAATTATAACGCATTATAGCGACATCCACCGCCTTTTCCCGGCCCCTGCAAAGGGGCTGAGTAAGACGGAGGAGCGAACTTTAAGGCGCCTGCAGACAGGTACTCTACTCTGTCCTGCAATCTTAAAGCATTACGATCCTAACACGGATGGGCGATGTCCACACTGTGGGGAGACCTGTGATATCTTCCACATGGTGTGGGCATGTACTCAAAATCCCCACCTCCCCCCTTCCCCTACCCCTTCCAGAGAGGCATGGGAGACTGCCCTTCTCAACTGCTCCTCGCTTGAGTCCCAAAGGGCTCTGGTGACACGGGCTAGAGACGGGGCATTGTCATGCGGTGTCCCGGACTAGGGACGCCGACCATGTAGCGTGGCCACTCTGTGGCTCCCAAACTCTATTTCAGAAATTAAGTTTTCACCACCACCACCGGGAGGCGTACCCTTTGCAGATGTCGCTTTAAGAAAGCGTGCAGGACCGAGCGCAGATGTCGGGGAAAAAAAATACTGCCAACGATTAAGTTACTTCGTAACGAGCAATTTGAGCGCAGCTCATCAGCTGTTTCAGCTTTTCGATAGATTGAGGAAAAAAATTCGAGCAATGCATGCATGTGCAATTTACAGACAACTTGTTATTTTTCACACATTTGCCTTCTTCAGGAAGCATTCCACTAACAGATCTTGATTGTCATGAAGGAAGCTTTGGGGTCGGAGAAAAATATCGATATAAGCTCGACTTGTTCCACCAATGCCTGGTTCTCAAAGACGAGGTCTATGCAAGCATTTCGCGAGGTTGTCACAGCCGTGGGAGGCGTTACGAGCGAGAGGAACCAGATATTCACCAGCATAAGTGGTAAAAATACATTAAAGTCGCCACACACCCTGCTACCCTGGCATGTGACAGTTAATGGTTGGTCGCGAGAGTTCTCTACCCTTGTCAACGCTAGCGCATGCAGTGCATATCCCTCTCTCATCACCCAACGTAACTATAAGCGCGATTCAGGCGTCCACTGACCCAGAGAGCCAGTTATGAGCACTTCCTTTACTTAAAATGATCGGAGTGTAAAATGTTATCAACTCCAACGCCAAAGAACACAATGAACGCCGCCGGCCTATGGCTTCAACGCAGCGTTTCTGGTACAACGCTGTCAGTGCCAACGCTTGCAGCGCACATCTGTCACTACCGGCACGTAGCTTAAAGCATGATTGAGGTCTCCACTGCTTAAAGAGCGCAGTTATTCGTCTTCCATCTGCTTTCCAACGTCCTCTCTCCATTGGTTTCGTAGCTTAAAGCCCGACTAACGTGTCCATTGCTGGTTACAACGGACGGCTGGGACGGCGACCGCGACGCCGCGAAACGCAGAACCGGACGCCAGAGAGCTGCGCTCTAAAACGAAATATCCTCGCAGAACACGCTCGCTCCAAACCCCCAATAACAGCATAGTCCCTTTCGTAGCACCGTCGAGCTGAAAAGGGTCGTATATCGGTCGTGGTCTCGCTACGATGCACGCAATACCGAAGACACATCCAGTGTTGCCACTGCTCCGACGCCCTTTTCCTTGTCCGACTGCTGTCTGCGTGCTTTTTGTTCGATCTGCAGCAGATATCGCTTTGATTCAGCAGCCACTGGCGTCTTCGCACGCCACGCGCCTCGTGTCGACGCGGCTGAAATTGCGCCTAACGACAGGTTGCTCTTGCCTTCCCATTTTTTTCCCTCCCGTTTTCTTCTCTTTCCTGTGCACGGGCTCAGCTGATATTGATGTCCTCGCTGTGCCTGCGATGATTCCAGAGCGCGGTTCGGCGCACCTTGCGAGCTGAGGGGAATAGAAAAACCTCGCCGCCGCGCGAGGATTTAACGCGGGAGAGACTGAAAAGAAGGCTCGCGCTTTTTGACAGCGTCGCATTCGGCAAGCAGCGATAGCTGTGGTTTCTACTCCTTAGGTCCAGCTGACAAGCGCGCGCAGTGTTGCTTTGCCGAACCGTGTATGCTGGAACATTTCGCAGGGGGCCACTAGTTTGCGCGAAAGGGACCACATGCGAATTGTTTCGCATAAGGAGACGCATTTATTGTCAACAAAAGCTTGTTCGCTTGATCATGAAGATGTATTTCGCGCTTAGCAAGCGGACGGTCATCGATTTTAAGCCATTTAACCTAATTATATGTAGGAAAGCTTTTTTATGCGTCGTTATGCTATCAGACAAAAAACAAATAAGATGGTTATTCTGCTCGCGAATGAAATTTAGTCCAATTCTATTCGGCACAAAATGCAAAGAAATGCAGATCAAGGGGACAAAAAGCTTATCAAGGGACAGCTTGACATGGCCTCCGTGCCCTTATATATTCCCTTATATATGCCCTTATATATTATTAAAAGTCTTTCTAGACTTTGCACTTTTCAGGAAATATATTACACAAATCAATCGCTAAAACAAAGTCTTTTCGCTTTTCCAAGTTATGTATCATCTCGTATTGATCATCGACTCAAAGTGAGTGTTCCAAGTTGCAGAACTAACCAGTATTTTTATTCTTTCCTGCCCAAGACCACCTCAGACTGGAGCCACCTGCCCGCCAGCATCGTCTCCATCTCTGAACCAGAAGCTTTTAAATCTGCTCTTCTTCATCACCTATGTTAACTACTCTCCTTATTTTATTTTATTTCTATATGCATACTTACCACTCCTCTCTGTAACGCCTCAATGGCCCTGATAGTAACGAAATAAATAAATAAATGAATAAATTATTGGCATACAGTGCCGCAAAAAAGCATCGTGAAATAAAGCACTGAAAATTGTTTGAAATATTTATCACAAGCCTAAAATTGGCGCACACAAAAATATAAGCTTCCAGAAAGTCTAAGCAGGCCGGACCCTGAGCTGTGATCTGCTGCACACAGATTTATTCAGAGTTTAGCAGTTATTCTTCAAGCTTGGCTGCTTTCTTTACGATGTGTTCACATAAGAACTAAAATTCAAGAATAGCAGAAAAGAGGAGCACTCTTCCAAAAGGAAAAAAAGGAAAGACAATTGATCTTTCGGGGCCCGTACGTGTCCCTTGTTCACAATGGCAGCGGATACACCAAGGTGGTGACTTATGTACGGTGCAGGTGGCGTAACGAGCATGCGTAAATCTCATGATGATTACCCCGCGTTCGGTTTAAAACATGTGGTGTCGTTTGGATGTGAAGCGATTCTAGAAGTAGGCGGGACGATAAATACATCTCCGCCGCGATGACTGAGCCTTTGTCCCAATTGATGCCATATGATTTACCTTCAGCCGAGGCATTTTCTTTCGCGCGGGGCCTTTGCCGACGTCACCGTGATGTTGTTTCAAGCGCCTAACCAAATTGCCTGATTAGCCGATGTATGCAGCGTTGTTGTCCTTGGAGAGAATTTTGTACACCACTCCGAGAAATCTGCTTCGTTCAAGCGGGTCTGTCACTCTGACAAGTTTTTGCTTCAGTTTACTTGGTGGCATGCGGGCGATATGGACATTGTACTCCTTGAAGACCCTGGCTAAGGACTCGCTGACTCCTGGAGCGAAGGGGATTCTTTCCCGCCTGCTTTCTCCGGTGGTCGCTGTTTCCACGTTTTGACGTGAACAGCGGCGTTCTGCGGTTCTAATCATATTTTGCGGGTACCTGTTGTTGGCAAGATCCTTCTTCACGATTTTCAGTTTGGATCGGAGTTTCATCGGGCTTAAAGAAAGGCTGACGCAACGGAGCGTTTATTCGCGAAGGGGTGTGCCGAATGAGAACTCAGGTACCGACCAGTGCCAGTGGACTTGCGGTACAAGCACCATTGCTTGTACCGCAAGTCCACTGCTTGCGAAAACATTGCTTGTTCTTTGCACAAGTACGTCCAGGAAAGGAACGGTGTCATTCTGTTCTTCTTGTTTGGTGAATTGCATGGTCGGCTGATAGGAGTTCAGGTGTTCAAGGAAATGGTTTGCATCCTATCGGCGAATCACAAAGAAAAAGTCATCGACGTATCGGAGAAACAGTTTAGTGGCTGGATGGAATGTACCAAGTGCTTCTGCTTCAATGCGTTCTAGAGCAATTTTCGCGCATACCACAGAGATGGAAGCACCCATGACCATAGAGTTTCTTACTATTACCTAGAGGGAAAGCTGGCAAGCCGTCTATGGGAGTTTGCATGGAGACCCCACGTGACCACCTCAGCCACCATGGGCGCTCAAAGCATCATGGGGCGGTGAGCTACTTGTTGCGGAACTGTAACTTTTGGCCAAAAAATAATAAAGAAATAAAGCTGTTTGATAGCTACAAACGTCCTAACATTGAAAATCTTGTCTAATGATTGCAACAAACGAGCAGAAAAGCATTTAAGTGCAAAGTTTGCCCAAAATTAGAGACGACTCGCTCTCCTATTGGCCAAGTAGTGAACACTATAAAAACTAATATTTCGTACTTAACAGGCGAACTTTTAAAAGTAAATATGTTTTTTAAAAAAATGTTGTTGCTTAAACACTATAAGAGGTTTTTATTGGCATTTCAGAAAGATAACACCTTTTATTGGCGTCGTGTGTCGTTGCGTTTTTACTACTGTGGGTTTTGCCCACTGCGATCGCGCGAAAGTCGTCTGCGCACACACGAACAGCGTTTTCGGAATGAAACGTCTTAGTAGTGCCACTCCGTATTCCTGAAAAACTACGACTGTGCCGCAACAAGTAGCTCACCGCCCCATGATGCTTTGAGCGTCCATGTTGGCTGAAGTGCAGCGCCGCCAGCTTTCCCTCTAGGTAGTAGTAAGAAACTCTATGCCCATGACTGTACCAAACAGTTGTTTGTAGTGTTGCTTCCTGAAGACATAATACGTGTTCAGTAGCCATGGCCGATTTCTGTTATTAATTTTTATAAGTGATGTGCAAATGTGCCGACACAAAGCAATGGTACTTAGTTTTACAGGAAAGATGGTGTTACACACGAGGGGCATAACGTAGGTTTTGTGATTTCGCAGAATCACTTGTTTTGGTCCCAGGAGAAAGAAAACTGAAATTTTGGGGATCATAGATTCTTTTTAGTAATTGTGTGAAAAATTTCTGTTGGAAGCTGTGCAAAGGTTTTACGCTGCCATAATTTCGCACACAAAAAAAATCGCGAGCTTGTCTAAAAATACTGCATTCCATTTAGGGCAGCTTTTAGGACAATAGTAGGACAAGAAGGATGGGCTATGGCGTTTAACGTCTCAAAGAGACTCAGACTATAAGGGACGTCTTAGTGGTGGGTTCTAAAAATTTAGACCACCCGGGGTTCTTTAACCATCACTTGCATGACATTGTACACTGGCCACTAGCATTTCGCTTCCATTGAAATGCGACAGCTGCGGCCAGGATCGAACCAGGATCTTTCGGGCCAGCAGCCGGGCAGCATAACCACTGCGCCACTGCGATGGCTTAGCACGAGGCGCCGGAACTTGAGGCTGGAAATGATTCACAAGATTCATCTCTCCTTTTCCCTCATCATCGTCAGACTGACTACGTCCACAGCAAGTCTCAGGCCCCTCCCATACCTCTCCACTTAACGCTTCCCTGTACCAGCTGCGGCCACCACAGCCCCGCCAACTTTATCTCATCTGCACAAATCCATGTAACTTTCTGCCACATCATACTAGGTTTGCCTTGTCGTAGAATCCGGTCTGTTAAGCTTAAAAAGCATCACTTATCTTGCCTTCGCATTATACGCGCAGCCCAAGCCCGTTTCTTCCTCTTTATATTGACTGAGG
The DNA here is from genome assembly GCF_055824585.1 of Amblyomma mixtum. Lineage (NCBI taxonomy): Eukaryota > Metazoa > Arthropoda > Arachnida > Ixodida > Ixodidae > Amblyomma > Amblyomma mixtum. The sequence continues at coordinate 148,656,054 of NC_143018.1, forward strand.
TGTCACTAACCCCTATTCTTCTCTGATCCGCACTGCCCTTTGCCTGTCCCTTAACATTACACCTATCATCTTCCTTTCCATAGTTCGCTTTGCTGCCTCAATTAAGTTAACTGGCTTTAATTATCCTCCTCGTTTCTGCCCATATGTGAGTACCGCTTACATATAGCTGCTGTATACTTTTCTCTTGACCCCGCCGTGGTGGCTCAGTGGTTACGACGCTCGGCTGCTGACCCGAAAGGCGCGGGTTCGATCCCGGCTGCGGCAGCTGAATTTCGATGGAGGCGAAACTCTAGAGGCCCGTGTACTCTGCGATGTCAGTGCACGTTAAAGAACCCCAGGTGGTCGAAATTTCCGGAGACCTTCACTACGGCATCCCTCATAGCCTGGGTCCCTTTGGGACGTTAAACCCCGATAAACCAAACCAAACTTTTCTATTGAGAGATATCTGTAAATGGCCATTCATGATCTGAGAGAACCTGCCATATGCACTCCACCACATTGTTATTACTATTATTATTATCATTATTATTATTAATAATAAGAATGGGGTGGAGTGCATATGGAAAAGTACCTTTGCTTGCAAGCGGTATTTAATAAAGCAAAACAAGAATAGGTATGCTTCTTTGCGTGGCTTCTGTTCGTCTGGCTAATGGGAGACAAAAGTATTTTATCTTATTTATTTACGGCATACTGCTAGCATCACCCTGTAGTTTGTGAAACATTTCTGGGTGCGATACTCGGTCGAATTCTTTGGACAAATCGAGGAATGCAATGTTATTTTGTCCACAATTGTCAATAATTAAGGCAAGGTCATGTACGTTGTAACTGATAAGCCTTACCGGTATCTCTGTTGGCTGCTACGAATGAAAGTGTTTTCTTCCATGTGCGCCACGATATGTTTCATAATAATAGGCTAAAAAATTCTGCAAGCTATAGACATGATAGAAATGGGGCAGCAAGTACATGGGTTCTCATGCCTTCCAGTCTTAGGAAGAGGGAATATTCTGGATATTTTCCAGTCACGGGGTAATTCACTAGTTTCTGGTGATATCTCACGGACAAGCCTAAGGTATTTGCTTACCCATATTCCATATTGCCACGTATTATTGTAGTATTCGTTCGTTCGAGCTCAAGGCCGCAGGAAAGGGGCGTTATCATTTTTGTTCGTGACGCAAAAAGTGACTGCACTAATTTCGATAAATCACAGTCATGAAGAACTGCATCTACGTTTTTTTAGATTCCTGTGGTTGATTTTTACAGGTTATCTCAAAGTTCTCTTACCGGTTTTAAATCTAATGATGCAGCGAGCGGCGGCTATTCGTAGTTCGACGACTGACAAGTAGGTTTGTTGCTTACACCGCTGCCGTTGCTTACGCCGCTGCACGCGCCTCTTTGAGCAAGCCTGCGTGGACGCAATGTCAATGAGCGAGGCTGAGTTTTTGCGCAAGTGGTCGACGTACTTCATTGCCCTGCGCGGCGGTCGAATGACGGCTACATTACTGCCCTACTGACGTGCTCAGTGCTGCGGCACTGCGCATGTGCTTGAATGATCAGACCTTTGAGTTCAACCGTTTTGTTTTGTATTTTTGTTGCTTTCGAAAAAATAAAACTTCTCTTTCCACGCCGTGTCCGTTTCCACGCCGCTGCCGTTGTTTCGCTCGATCAGGCGAAAGCATTCGATCGGGTGGAACACTCGTATCTGTTCGGGGTCCTCGAAGCCTTCGGATTCCCACCGCAAATTGTCAACAGGCTGCGCTTACTTTGCGCAGGCCTGAACGCTCGTCTCTCCGTGATCGGCCACCAGAGCGCTCCCTTCTGTCACCCGGGGCATAAGACAAGGATGCCCTCTCTCCCCAACATTCTTCGTGTTATGCCTGGATTCACTCATACGGCGCATCATCGACAGCACATCCATGCGCGGCTTCCAGGGCCTGGCGGCTGCCTGGCCAGGGCCAAATCGAAGTTTCGGCCTACGCCGACGACGTGTCGATTTTTCTGAAACATTCGATCGCGTAGCTATCTTAAACAACTATGACGATGCCACGAAATAAAGGTACGTCTTCTTCGCCTTGTAGGGACCAGCAAGAATCTGGTTTGAGAATGAGGACGCTAGCCTTGCGAACTGGAAAACCTTTAAGAAGCAGCTTTTGAAGACTTTCACAGACGTCGTGCGAAAGGAGAGAGCTCAGCAGCTGCTACAGTCTCGCACACAACACCCAAACGAGACCGTTAGAGTCTACACTGAGGAGATGAAGCGTCTTTTCCCTCATGCCGACGCAAACACGAAGGAAGAAGAAAAGGTAAAGCTCCTTATGAGAGGAGTTAAAGAGCAACCCAAGCCCCTATCGCCCTCAGCCAGCTGCGCTGGACCGCCGCCCTCTCGCCCCAACCCGCCCGTCCTACGAGCGTCGCACAGGGCCGAGGAAATGCAACGAGTGGAGAACTCCCGACCAGCGCCGCCCACTATTCTTCCACTAAGGCGAAGCCGGTCACATCCTCCGGCACTGCCCATACAGAAGAATGGGCATCCGATGGTTCTCATACGACGCCCCACGACACCGACCCGGCCAGCGGCCAGCCGAAATCGAGGAGTTTTGGCGTCGGAAAGAATGCTCATCACCGAGCCGCCTGTCACGTTCCCCGTCGCCATCGTCTCCGCGCTTTGTATCTCCTAGCCTAGGCTACGCCGTGCGTGGACGCCCCCCGCCCCCCGAAGGTTAAACTCAATAAAGCAGCCTCTGGAAGTGAGGTTTCTTCTAAGCTTAAGAGAACTTCTTGCTGGGCTAGTTGGTTATTCATTGTAAAAGTAAAGGCGTTAAAAAACCACACACACACACAAGACAAGAGAACGGGACAGAGCGCCACTCACAACTAGTTTATTTTTCTCACCACAGATACATATATACACAACACCAGCGCCTGCGCAAAGAAGAAAATTACGCATCAATGCGATAACGACTGCAAAAAGGTATGCAAAGAGTGAAAAGAGGTATTGCTTCTCTGTGCCTTGAATCCGCGCTAAGGAAGTCATGCGTTCACAAGATGCGACCGAGTTTTGAAAACCAATTGGCTAGGCTAGCTTCAGCCGGATTCCCTGGTTCGCTCGTCACAGGGGTCGCCGAAAGCCTCTTACAGAAGTTGAAGATGAGGGCAGTGAGAGCTGGGGCAGAGGTACCTCGTGAAGAGGTGAGACCTGTGGCGGTGCCGTATGTGCACAAGTTGGCCCATAATCTGAAGAAGGTTGCGAGCAGGCATAGTGTCCCGCTCGTCTTTTCAGCCCCCCTCAAGCTCGGAAGTATTTGTCCTCGAATCGACAGAAGAAAAGAAAAAGAACAGGAAAGAGGCTGTGGCATTAAGCATGGGCGACCTTTCATGAAATGTTCCGAAGGGGTAGTTTACGAAATTCCCCTCTCGTGCGGTCGTTCCTTTACTATAGGACAGACAGGGCGCTGCGTGAATGAGCGAATCAGGGAACATGAACGAAACGTAGAACAAAATAAAGAGGGCCCAAATTTGCCGAAGCATATAAGATCTTGCCCTTCACGCTCTTGTGAGCCATGCTTTTCATCCGTGTGGATTCTTGCCAGAAGCAGCAACATTAAAGCCCGAGAACTGATTGAAGCGTTTTATATCTGTAAAAAAGGCAGTGCGTGTGTGAGTGAAACTTCCATATCTCTCTATCAGGCGGAAAGAAAGTTTTTTAAGCAGTCGTTATCGCATTGATGCGTAATTTTGTTCTTTGCGCAGGCGCTGGCGTTGTGTATATACTTTTACAATTTCTTCTAAGCGCAAGAACAAAGACCCTCCATCGACAAAAATGCAAGACCATGCCTCAACTACAACGACAACATCGATGACGACGCGGCCAGACATGAAGCTTTTAAAGCTCCCCAGAGAAGTAACTTCGGAGTACGCCCACCGCAGCCTCACTACTCGACGAAGCCGTGATCGGACATCGAAGGCAACGTGCAATACGAGAACGCGAACACTTGACCTTGAAGTTACTGTCGATGGTCACGCGGTTATTTTTTTATTTCTTTAGGGCATACTGCAGGCCCAGTGAAGGGCACTGGCAGGAGGGGCACAATAAACACAATACAAAAAGCACAAAACAAAGTACAAGGCAAGTCAAAAACATGAATGAACGGCCTGTTCAATGGCATCAATGTCAACTGTTGATGATGGTAACTGATTCCACTCGGTAATGGTGCGGGGAAAAAAGAAAATTTGAAGATGTTAGTTCTGGCAAAGTACTGCCTTGGTCGACACGGGACATGACTACTCTGTCATGAGCGGGCCACTCGCTGTACGACTCAGGAAATAACAACTTGAGATGACCCGCTGATCTACACTGCAGGTGGTAACCTGATTACGCCGTTAGAACGGTGCACCACGAGAGTTAAGTAAATGGGAGAACCTATGCTACAACCTTCCTTGTCCTACAGCAATGCTCGCGAGATGTTATTTTGGGAATGGACTTCCTGAATGAACATCGGGCGATCATCGACCTTCGATCTAGCTTTCCACGGACAAAGCCATATCTGCTGCGGCGAGAGCGACTCATGACGTTGCCTTAAACGTCCTCAACGAAGCTTTGAGCGTGCCGCCCCGATCAAGTGTCGTCGCCTGCATAGGTGCTGGAGACATCGAAACTGCCGAAGGCGTCGTCGAGGCGAGCACCCAGTTACTCCCAGATCGAGGAATGGGCGTCGCAAGGGGAGTCTCTCAAATCCGAAATGGCCAGGCCCAGGTGTTGATAACCAACTTCACCGAAGAATGCCGGCATCTAAACAAAGCTTGCAAGGGTGGAAGAGCGGGCTAGTTGGTAGTTCATCTTGAGGAAAAACACAGCGCACTCTTAAGAGTGTCCCTCCGGTTCCTGCGAGCCTTTCCTTCATGACTGCTCGGTCATCGCGAGAAACGCGCATCAATCCACACGCGAAATTATAGAAGCCGCCCACATTCTAAAGCTAGGTGAAGATTGTGTTAGCACACCCTCGATAGCGCTAACGAAACGTGAGTTAGATTATTTGAGACAGGCATAGAGCAATTTTAATCTGTAGGATTCCGAAATTCGTCTTTTAGCCTCTTTTACCTTTTGGACAAGGTTGTTATCTGTCTTCTGCTTTTAACGTCCCTTTTGGTTCTTTTATCGGTTTTAAAAATTTTTTAATGGTCTTTTTGGCCTTTTAGCGCATTTTGTTCACTTGTCATCTCCTAGTGTTTTTTGTCTCTTGTACTGCCTGCTTGCGTCATCCTTTTAAGCGTCATCCTTTTAAGCGTGATCCGTTTAATCGCCCCTCCACTTGTCTCTTTATCTTGCCTAGTTTTCATTTTTTGTTGCCTCCAAGGGTCACTCTTGCCCTCATGTTATTTTCAATTGCAGTTTGTTATCTTTCGGTCGCGTGCAAACACAGCAGATGTTACTCATGTCTTCCCGCCCACTTTTCCAACGTATATATATGTTGCTCCACAATAAAATAATCAGTTGAAGTCAGCGCTGTATCGTCTTGCCTTTCTTTGTCCGTGTCTTAAGAGTGCGCTGTGTTTTTCCTCAATCTAAGCAAAGGTACGACGATTGCTTTTCATGACGAGCTGGAAGACATCACACACATATTTTCCCTACCAGATCAACCCGTAGAACTATCTGACCAAGGCCATCAACTCACGTTTGATAGCAACTCAGCATTACCCAGGAGCAGACAAGACCAAATAGGCAGTCTTCTTCAAAGGTACAGCGATTGCTTCTCATCATCATCGAATGTGCCACGAAAACGGCTTGCGAAGTACTGCATTATCGCAGACGAACACGCCCGACAGCTGTGGCAGAGCCCCTACCGCGTATCGCCGTTAGAACGCCAAGCTATCCGCTAGCAAGTTGAGGAAATGCTTCGTGACGACTTCATCCAGCCATCGAGGAGCCCCTGGGCACCACCAGTCGTCCTAGTGAAAAAGAAAGAGAGCACCCTTCGCTTTTGCGTCGATTACTGGCGCCTGAACAGCATTACGAAGAACGATGTCGACCCCCTCCCCCGCATCGACGACACATTGGATCGGCTGTGCAACGCTAAGCGCTTCTCATCGATGAACCTGAATAGCGGCTACTGGCAAATTGAAGTCCACGAAAGAGATCGCGAGAAGACTGCGTTTATCACGCCAGACGGACTCTTCGAGTTCAAGGTGATGCCATTCTGCCTCTGCTCTGCCCCAGCGACGTTCCAGCGAGTAATGAATACGGTGCTCGCAGGCTTGAAGTGGCAAATTTGTCTACTCTGCTTAGATGACGTCGTTGTCTTCTCGTCAAGCATTGAAGACCACCTCAAAAAGCTTTGGATAGTGCTGGAAACAATCAAGTCTTCAGGCCTAACAGTGAAACGAGAGAAGCGCCACTTCACTACGGCTACGTCATAAGGAAGGATGGAGTTCGCCCAAACCCCTAGAAGACAGCTGCGATCGCAGATTTTCCACAGCCTAATGACAAGAAAGGGATACGCAGACTCCTTGGATTGTGCGCTTATTACCGGCGATTCGTCAAGAGTTTTTCGCGCATCGATGAACCTTTGACCTATCTTACCAAGGCTGACGTGCCTTTTAAATGGGAAACGCTGCAAGAGGAAGCTTTCAAAGAGCTGAAGCACCGCTTACAGTCCCCTCCTGGGCTCGGGCACTTTGATGAAAACGCCGAAACCGAAATCAATACTGATGCAAGCAGTGTGGGCTTAGCAGCGGTCCTCGTTCAGAAAACTGGAGGACAGGAGAAAGTTATCGCGTACGCTAGCCGTTCACTGCCGAAAGCCGAGCTCAACTATTCGACCAGCGAGAAAAAATGTCTCGCCATTATTTGGGCCACGTCGAAATTTCGCCCCTGCCTGTACGGACGACCATTCAAGGTTGTGAGCGATCACCATGCTCTGTACTGGGTAGCCAATTTGAAGGGTCCCTCCGGCCGCCTTGCTCGCTGTGGCCAGAGTCTTCAAGAAATCGACATTACTGTGGTCTACAAATATTTCCGCAAGCATTCCGACAGAGACTGCTTGTCGCGAGTCCCGTCGACGCAGCACCCGAAGAGGAAGACGACGACGCTTTCTTAGGACCGGTAACCGCCAGCAGTTTCGCGCAGTAGCAACGCTCGGATCGCTAGTTGCAAAGCCTAGTTGGTTGGCCGCCGCGCTGGCTCAGCGGGTATGGTGCTCGGCTGCTGGCCCGAAAGTCGAATTTCTTTGGAGGAGAAATTCGAGGCCCGTTTACTGTGCGATGTCAGTGCACGTTAAAGAACCCCAGCCCTCCACTACGGCGTCTCTCATAGCCTTAGTCGCTTTGGGACGTTAAACCCCATAAACCAAACTAAACCAAACCAAAGCCTAGTTGGTTGTCTGAAAGGCAAGACCGCATCGCCTCCCCGAGGGTTCAAGTGCCAACTGTCGTCCTTCGCCTTTCACAAGAATATCCTCGTGAAGATCTCTGCGCCCAACAGGACTGAATCTTCTTGTCGTGCCCAAAAATCTCAGGCAAGAAATTATGCAGGCATGTCACGATGAGCCGACTGCAGAGCATCTCGGGATTGCTCGCACGTTGGACTGCATCCAGGAGAAGTACTATTGGCCGCGGCTTGCTGCCGACGTTTCCCATTACGTAAAAATATGCCGTGAGGGTCAGCGACGCAAAACGCCTCAGACTAGACCAGCCAGACTCCTGAACCCCATACAACCTCCAAATAAGCCCTTTTAGCGTATAGGGAAGGACCTCCTCGGTCCTTTCCGACTTCATCGTCAGCTATCAAGTGAATCATCGTGGCCACCGACTACATGACCCACTACACCGAAGCAAAAGCGTTGCCTAGTGGTGCCGGAACAGAAATCGCAAAATTTTTCGTCGAAGGGATTCTCCTGCGACACGGCGCCCCGAAGTGCTCATCACTGACAGAGGAACGGCGTTTACAGCGGACCTGACGCAAGCTATCAAACTACAGTCAGACAAGCCATGGGAGGACAACTGCCTATCATCCGCAAACCAACGGACTCCTAGACCGTCTGAACAAAACCATCGCAGACATGCTCTCCATGTACATCAACGCCGAACACAGGACGTGGGACTCCGTTCTGCCCTACGCGATCTTCGCCTATAACACTGCCGTCCTGGGGACAACCAGGTCTACCCCATTCCAGCTTGTATACGGCAGGAAGCCCACGACAACACTCGACGCAATGCTCCCGCACGTTTCTAACGAAGACAACCTCGACGTCGCCGCCTACCTTCATCGCGCCGAGGGAGCCCGAAGGCTTGCGCGGCTTCGCATTAAAGACCAGCAAAAGCGTTGCCTAGTGGTGCCCGACGCTACAGTCTGCGCTGACGAGACACGCGTTACAAGCCAGGTGATCGTGTTTAGATATGGACGCCAATTCGCCTCCGTGGATTGAGTGATAAGTTGCTGCGCCGCTACTTTGGCCTGTACATCGCATCCGTCGCATCGGTGACCTCGACTATGAAATCATCGCCGACGGCATGACAGGTTCTCAGCGACGACGCACACGCCCGGAAGTCGTACATGTCGTGCGCCTTAAACCATATTATGAACGCTAAAGGACGCGAATTTTGCATTCTTCATGTTTATTTTCATTTTTGAAGCATCGAAGCGACGCTTCTTTAGGAGGGGGGTAATGCAACGTGTCCGTTTGTTCGCGCTCAAGGCCGCAGGAGAGGGGCGTTATTTTTTATCATGACGCGAGGAGCGACCGGACTAATCTCGATTGATCATAATCATGAAGAACTGCATCTACGTTTTTCCAGATTGCTGTAGTTGATTATGACCTGTAATCTCGAAGTTTCCTTGCAGGCTTTAAATTGAGCGATGCCGCGAGCGGCGGGTATTCGTAGTTAGTTCGACGACTGACGAGCACGTTTGTTGCTTACGCCGTGGCCGTGCTGTTTAGTTCTTTTGCGGGCGCAAGTCAGTCCAAATAAAGACCTTCGTTTCCAAGCCTTGTTTATGTCTTCGTGACCGCTGGACTGCCGTCACTACAACGTGACAATAGCTTGTCTGGGCGATTGGCCTTTCTGACCTCAATGGGAAGCAGTTAGGACAGGATGCCAGATTCAGTTACTGTTATTTCCTCAAATTTTGAGGCGCCGTTAGTATCCAGTGGGTCTCTGCAAGGTGATATGCCATAGCTGTAAACTGGGATTTAATGTAATGGTTAAACTCTTGCGCTCTAAGCAGAGATTCGCTTGAGGGGAGATTAGATTGCTTATGGAGCCTGAAATAAGTTATCGCAAAAATTTTTGAGGGGAAGTTTTCACGAATTTATTACGGGTAACATTTTGGTATTTACTTTGCTAACTTTATGGTTACCTTCAGCGCACGGGAATTTTCACAAATTTTTTCCGTGTACCTATTCAACGCAAATTTGTTTCTGAGTTTCCTCAGCAGGGAAATTTTGCGTTTCAGCTAAACAATTTTTCGCGCCATCCAGGGGTTTACTTTTAGCATATTCTTGACTTCAGTTGCCGCATGCTCTTTGAAGCTGTGCTCTACGTTAGTTTTTAAAGGCAACCGCGCCTTTTGGCCGACATACCACACATACCACACTTGCTAAAATGATGCTAGAACTCGCCATCAGACTGTTCAAAATATTCACGAATTCTGAAGACGTCAGAGCGATTTCAGTCTTATACTATCCTCCTTATGCTATCAAAGGGCTTTAACTCGCATGTAAAAGTAGACTTGTTTGCTTTGTGTTCAGTCGTGCGATCAACAATGTTCGAAGAAGCCCCCCCACAGGCAAGCTTATCACTAACAAACGTAAGGTCTAGAGTGTTTTGGAATTTCTTGGGGACACGTGTGGGTTGAAGGATAACGCACTTAACATCAAAGTAAAAATTCCTATCCAAAAGAGCTTCTGCGCAGGCGCTACCTTCATTACCACTTTTGAAGAATTACGATGATATACCAGGAATATTAAAGTCAGCGGTTGGTATAATTCCATTTTAAGCAATGCAAGTGGCGTTGCATGTATTCAGTTAATTCATGTAATACATTTACCGTACTTCTGCAGTTTGACATGACAGTTTGGCTTGGAATAAGACTTATAAACGCACAGCTCGAACTTTCACGATGTTTAGATCAAGCATATCTCCTTTAATAAATTTCTGTGAAAGGTGGGCGAAATCGTACAGCTCTGCTTTGTGCTTCTGGTGTCCCAAAATACGCCAGGATTGCCCCTCCGTCTGTGAAATACGAACGTTCTGAGCTTTGGTCAACAAGCTAGTGCTACCTGCGCATTCGGTACGTACAAGTTTTCACGGAACCTTTTAATTGTGTCCAGAAAAAAAAAATAAGTTTTTTAGTGAGCGCGGAAACCTAACGACCACTTGAGAATCGACTGAAATGGTTAAATACCTCAGACTTCTTTATTGTAATTAAAATTACAGTGAGAAAAGCCAGCGAATCACTCCCAAGACGTACCCAATATCTCAGCTAGCAGTATTTACGTAAAGGAAGGCAGGCTGTAAGCAGAGAATATTTTGTACATTTAACCATGGGTTTACAAACCTAGTCACAGCGTATCATTCGAAAAAAATTGGTAACGTTTTTTACACGCGCTTCCAAATCAGAAAACTGGACACGCTGTTTCGCGTTTATTTCTGACGGGCCGGCTCATGCGTACCTGGATCCGTAAAAATCAAGGCACACTATGTCATCTTCTCCAATACTAGGAATAGGAAATAGCAAAGCCGATGCTAGAGAGCACAGCGAAATTGCGCGCAAGGGCGATGGTATGCTAGTTAACATGCACTGCACAGCTTCACGTCGATTCCAAATGAAGGCGCAGAAAGAGCCATTGGCTTCATCATCATCATCAGCCAAACTACGCTCACTGTAGGGCAAACGCCGAACTTTCTGCCGCCCCCTGCTACGCTTGCCTTCTCTTGGAGTCCACTCCGTTACCCTTAAGGAGCAGCGGTTATCTTGCCTTCGCATTGCACGCCCTGCCCACGCTGACTTCTTCCTCTTGATTTCGACTAGGATATCATTAACGCGCGTTTGTTCCCACTCCGCCCTCTTCCGATCTCTCAACGTTACACCTGTTATTTTTCTTTCCATAGCTCTCTGCGTTGTCCGTAACTTAAGCTGAACCCTCTGCATTCTTAAGGGAAATAAATAGCGCACAAGAGAAGACGGGACAAGCGAGGAGACACAGACAAGCGCTAACTTTCAACAGACGGTTTATTGCAAAATCGGGAGCATATATACACATGTCCAGATAGGCAACAAAGAACAGGATCGAAGATAACATCAACAAGACACACACCCCCTCGACAGCCATCTGCTTATCGTGCCAGATATGCAAGTTCTTTTTTCGACAAATTAACGGAAGGTTCGCTGACACAATCCGGTCCAAAGCGCACGATGTTCGACGCTTCAACAATCTCCCTGGTGAGTTGGTCGCGGTGATGATACAAGATCACAGTATCTTCAAAAATTGGACGGCAAGGAGGGTCGCAGTCACATATCTTACAATGCAAAGCCAAATGCCCGTCGACACCACCTCTGACTTTCTTCGCGTGCTCTTTTAGGCGTACGTTGAGGCATCTGCCCGTTTGCCCGATGTAGAATCTACCGCAGGACAAGGGGATCTTGTAGACTACCCCCAGCCGACAATGGACGTAGGACTGCCTATGTCTGATATTACAGTCGGGTCTACGCATTTTGATCGGGCAACTCATTCTGCGTAGACCCGACTGTAATATCAGACATAGGCAGTCCTACGTCCATTGTCGGCTGGGGGTAGTCTACAAGATCCCCTTGTCCTGCGGTAGATTCTACATCGGGCAAACGGGCAGATGCCTCAACGTACGCCTAAAAGAGCACGCGAAGAAAGTCAGAGGTGGTGTCGACGGGCATTTGGCTTTGCATTGTAAGACATGTGACTGCGACCCTCCTTGCCGTCCAATTTTTGAAGATACTGTGATCTTGTATCATCACCGCGACCAACTCACCAGGGAGATTGTTGAAGCGTCGAACATCGTGCGCTTTGGACCGGATTGTGTCAGCGAACCTTCCGTTAATTTGTCGAAAAAAGAGCTTGCATATCTGGCACGATAAGCAGATGGCTGTCGAGGGGGTGTGTGTCTTGTTGATGTTATCTTCGATCCTGTTCTTTGTTGCCTATCTGGACATGTGTATATATGCTCCCGATTTTGCAATAAACCGTCTGTTGAAAGTTAGCGCTTGTCTGTGTCTCCTCGCTTGTCCCGTCTTCTCTTGTGCGCTATTTATTTCCCTTAAGTATGTCATACCAACATGCCCAAGCCTCGTCTCTTCCCTCTGCATTAGCCTCCACGTTTCTGTCCCATAGGTGAGTGCCGGTAAGATACAGCTGTTGTATTAGCTTCATAAGTGTACTCA